>NW_016157193.1:0-1325 GCF_001687245.7 Rhagoletis zephyria
GTAAATTTCAGATATGCTTGAAATTTCAATATTTCGAATTTTAAGGACGCTAATTTACTTAAAATGTATACACCCCGGCTTATCCTGTAGCGGTAGCTTTCGGAAAGGTGGAAAACATATATTTAATACTTGCGCCGTTTATTTAATGTTCGGCTCCGCCCGAACTTAGACTTTCTTACTTGTTGCTAATAATTCTATTTTTAGAATGTTAAACTTTTTTTTTTAGGTGTGTTCGTCCTTAAGTTATTTGTTTGTGTTATTTTTTGGCCGTATTACAATTATATGCAACCATTTTTTATTGAGCTCGAGGCCGTTTTTTATGAAAATTTATTGTGGAAAAGCAACAATATTTTGAAAAAATGGTAGAAGTGATACCTATTTCGGAAATCACCACATTTCCTCATCGATTCTGCGGTTATCCTTTTGTTTACAAGCAGACACATATACACAAGCTCAGGCCAGCCAATAGCAAGATCGCAGATCACGACATCGAACAAGTTGTATCGCACCCGCTATTTTGACTTTGGACTTTACGTCTTCATGGTAGCCAGTGGAAAGTTTTTATTTTGTTTACTTATACTGCTTCTACTGTTATCACCAGGGCGAATTTAACCGTATGAGGTGGTTCGAAGAGGGTTGCTTCTTTGACTTAGAATATGCATGCATAGATATACACATGTTCATGCATATATCCACATATATGTATGTATATATATATATATATATGCATTAGGCCGGGTCGATTTGTGGGGAGGCAAAAAAATCGCCCATTGCTCTGTGAAAATCATATTCTAGGGATCAAAATAAGAAACTTTGCCGAAGGAACCATACCTCTAAAACGAATTCTGATGTCCCCCAATTTGGGTCGAACTTTTGGGTAGGGGCAAATTTTGAAAAATCCCACTTTGACCCATTTAGAGTGCTCCAATCGAGTCCAAATGTATGACCGACCCCCACTAACTTTGGAGGCCCGACCCACCGATGCCAGTGGCACACCCCCTGGAACCCCCTTGGGGGTTCACCATACAAACATTTCAAAAAATCGCCGGTTTTGCACTTTACATGAAAAAATCAGCGAAATGCCTATGTTTTTTCTTTTTGGAGTTTATTTTTCTCTTTAGAAATTTATTTAGTCAGAACATATGTAAATGAAAAAATGAATTTAACTTAGTAATAGAAAAGAAATTAAATTAGTGTTTGCTTTTTTCCACTATTTTCATTTTTGGTATGGCAACACAATCAAGCGCAGTTATTCCGCTGCAATTCACTTGATCATGTGGTTGTTGGTATTGTTGGTTTTTATACCCGAGCGCACTTGTGCACAA
>NW_016157193.1:5227-35699 GCF_001687245.7 Rhagoletis zephyria
CTAATTGGAACAAAACTCCACCTACACCGTCTGTTGATGCGTCGCACTGAATGAAAAATCGTCGGTTAAAGTCCGGGTGAGTCAGTACTGGTGCAGTGATCAAGCTTTGCTTCAACCGCTGAAACGCAACCTTGGCTTCGTCAGTCATAGTGAATTTTTTTATCCGGTCCTTGGTGAGACAGTCGTGTAATGGTGCGGCTATAGTTGCGTACTCGTGAATAAAACGTCGGTACCACCCTGTCATCCCTAGGAACCGCCGAAGCTGTTTCGGACTTCGAGGCTCAGGGAAGTCTCTTACTGCTGCTACTTTGTTTGCATCAGTTCGTATGCAACCATCGCCTACCACGTACCCGAGATACCTTACTTCCCGATAACAAAACTTACTTTTCTCAACATTGATTGTGAGCTTGGCTTCACGTAAACACCTAGCGACCTTTTCCAACAAACACAAATGAGACGAAAAACTTTCGGAACAAACTAACAAATCGTCTAAATACACAAACACACACTCACGTAAAGCAGCCGGTATGACTTTGTCCATTAATCTACACATACGCTGAGCCGCGTTACACAAACCAAAAGGCATAACTGTGAAATGATACAGGGGCCTACCAGGAACTGTGAAGGCTGTCTTTTCCCTAGACTTCTTCTCTAATGGAATCTGCCAAAACGCATCTTTTAAGTCTATAGCCGATATAAAGCGCGTGTTCTGTAGTCGGCTGAGGATTCCTTCCACGTGCGGTAGTGGATATGCGTCTTAATTGTCCTTTCGTTTACTTTCCTAGCATCTAAACATAATTTATTCTTAGTGCCTTTTATTACCAGAGAGACGGGGGAGCTCCAACTACTGTTGCTTTCTTCTATGACCCCCATACTCAACATTCTATCTAGCTCCTGATACACTAGCTTTTGGATCGGTGGTGATATAGGGTAGTGCCGCTGTTTGACCGGAAGATCTTCATTCGTCACTTCGATGACGTGCTCTTCTTGGTCTGTTTTTCCAAGCCCTAGCACGGCGAACGATGGAAACTGCGCTTTTATCTTTTCCCATGCTACGCTCTCCTCATGCGTTAAATCATGCTGCACCGCGTCAAATGACAAGTCACCCTCGTCGGGTGCGAGCTACTGGCAACATCCAAATCGAAAGCTCTCCAAAAGTCGATTCCTAGGTAAACCTCGTGCTGCAAATCGGGCAAAACAATCGCACCTAGTACTGGCGTTTCGCCACCATTGGCGGTTCGAATATTTTGTCCCTTAATTTTGAGAATTTCATCCTCTCATTCTTCCAAAAATTGTAGGGAGTTTTTACCTAGACAACTCGCGCCAGCACCAGAATCCAACAGAGCTAACATCTCCTTGCCACCTATATTGGTTTGTGCAAAAAAACGATTGTCACCCTTCACAGTGACTATTGTTGCTATAATCTTATTCTTAATCCTTTTATAATTTTTCCGCTTTGCCCTCATTTTTTCAATTTTCTTAAAATTCCTACTTTTCTTATTCTTAACTATTTCTTCTGAAAAAATCCTTCTTCTTGCTTCTTCATATTCTAATTTTCTTTGATGTAAACTCTTTCCTATAACTACTTCTCTATCCTCTAACTTACTTCTAATATTACCATCACCACTTCTAATACTACTATCCCTACTTAATATTTTGAAGGCTGATTTTATTTTTCGGGGCGATTCGCTTCCTGGCCAGAATTCCCGGAAATTTCCGCCAGTTTCAAGTTTCCCTGGTTCGGTTTGTAGACACACAATGACATGTCGCCCCGCACGCGAAACAAACCATGCTGTGAAACGTAGAGTTGCAGTTGTTAGTCACCCCAGGATTCTTCGTGTAGTAGTCGACCGGCATGCCACACTTAAAACAAATCATCAGGTAGAAAGGCGACGAACAGAAGCTGTAACCTCGAGCTGCCTGCACACCGGAAGGACTGCTGCTGGGGACCGGCGGACCGATTGACTTTCGAAATTCCCTGACCGCCTTGTAAACCCGTCTTACTGCTCTCGAAGCTATTTGCGTTGATTGCTTCCACCTCCACTCTCTCGTCATCACACACATGCTGTAACTCGCTAACGCCTCTGGACCTTGTTCGACTTTCGCGGAATATTCTCTCAGCTCTCTTGCACTCGGATTTCATATCCGCCAAGGTGTCCATTTTCGAGGAGAAAGTCAGGTTTGCTAGGTATGGCTTTAAGTTGGCCTTGAGGATGCCCACTAGTTCCTTCTCAGGTATTTTCTGGCGCAAGCGGAACGTCAAGCTGTGGACATCACTGTAGAAGTCATCGAATGTCTCATGTGGCATTTGCTTGCGCTCCATGATCTCCCGTATTATTTCGTAGTCCGACTCTGCAGTTTTATAATGGCTCAATAGTTCGGCTTTCAGCTCGAAGTAGCCAAAGTTCTGGTCCTCAGCGTGGTCTTCGACAATTTGCCAATACCATTTAAGTGCATTGCCCGTGACCAAGCAATGGAAGTCAGAAAACAGCTGTTCATACGGGACATCATATTGCGCTCGCATCCTTTCAACTCTGAAAATAAAACTTTCTACAGTGAGGTTCCGCCTCTCTGCGCTGGTATCCACCATCCCCTCGCTGAGCTCCTGCCTCAGGAGTTGATGCCATAGCGGTTGGGTTAATGGCTGCCTGCGCAGATGACTCCACATCTGCCACACGGTTGCTGAGCTGCGAGACATCATTGCGCATGTTGCGGACCTCACTCATGCATTGAGCCATCATATTATTTTGTTGGACCATCAGCGCCATCATTTGCTCCATGTTATTCAATGCAGAGCTTGACCCACCACCATTCGCCTTCGAAGCTGCAGCACCCTGGGGCAGTTGCAGATTGTCTTGCTCCATAATTCCGCTCTGCCTTAAATGCTGACTATCTCCTGTCAATTGCAAGGCCTCTTCGAGTTTCTCCGCGAAAGTCAAACTCCGGTCTCCTGTACTTATGTGGATATTATTGGTGACGGTTACACTTGAGTGGGGTACGTTATCGGTCGAGCTAAAGAGTCGCGCGGTGCACTTGTTCAAAAAGTCGGTGGGAACAAAGTCAACCGGATACGGAATGCCTGTGTCAATCTGCGTAGAAATTGACCCAACAACCTCGTTCTCCAACGCCCTGGCTACACTCCTTGTCACCCTTCTGTTACTGAAAATGCCTAACCCTGGACACTGTCTTTCCTCACGCTCTTTTTCCCCCATTCACCTGGCCTGAGCCAATAAATAACTCCCGCGTGTGGTGTAAAAAAAAAACGCGTGGGAACCAAAGAAAACAAACAGTGAACCGTAAAACTCAAAATATCAAAATAAGCAAATATCTGAATTCAAAACGAAAACTTCCTCTATTGGGATTTAAAAATAAAATTATAAAAAAAATAAAAATATAAATGAGAAAAAAAATAAATAAATAAAAATAATAATAAAATAAACTACAATAAAAAAAATAAATAAAAATATGAATAATAATAAAATTAAGGGCCATGTAAAAATTTAAAGAAAATGTAAATAGCTTGTTCAGAGCAAAAATCTCAAAAAAAACTAGAACGCAAAAATAGTTGTTTTATGAAAGTAATGAAAAATAAAACAATTTATTTATTATTTTTTTTCAATATATATTTTTTTTTTGTTATCAAAGCAAAAAACGCGTATTTACTTTTTATAAAATGTATGGACATAAGTTGGTGTGTGAGTGGTACTGCCGTAGGCAGAGGTCGTAGTGGGTATTTCTCGTACGTACGTCTACTGTCCCTTGTCAATGTCAACTAGGATCACATCAAATGGTGGTGCACTTGCAAACTGCAGGCACTCACACCTAATGTCTGGCTGCTACTCCATCTGATGTGATAGATTCCCCCTGAAAGTTTTCGATAAGCCTCACGAACTTACGATTTCGAACCATATGCTCAGTAGCTTGAACCTATTCAATACGAAGACTACACAGTTCTTACTTCTGAATGTCACTGCTCAGATTTAAAATCCATCGCAGGTACTCCAATAGAAAGACTTGTGTTCCCCCCTTTACATCTTTCACCTAGCACAATCAACCAAGCAAAATGAACTTTAGCTGAGATGCCGAGCGAAAACCTGAACTTTCCGAAAAGAAAAGATATAATAAAAGCAGAGAAATAACAAAAATAGAAAAATTACGTCAAATAAACAAAAGGCTGGTCTATATCGTTGGGCGCCATTGTTCCGTAGTATGCACCAAGATATAGCTCCACCTTGGAATGTGAAGATATAGCACGTAGTCGACCGTCTTTGATCGAGGTCACTAATCAATCGGCGTCGCAGAAACCGGAGATATCGCTTGCTCCTTTTGTAAAAACAAGCCCTTCGTCGATTGTCCCTTTGAGATACCCATGACACGTTTTATGGCACACCTATGTGCCTTCCCTGGATTGGTAGAATACCTGCTCAGAAACTTTACCGCGAAGCAAATATCTGGACGGGTTATTTGAGCAGCAAAGAGCAAACAGCCCACAGCTTGCATATACGGAATCTCTGCCATGTCGCGCTTTTCGCTTTCGGCGGTTGGACTCATTTTGGAGCTTAGCTGCTGATTCATATCGATGGGCGTTGAAACTGGGTTGGAGTCGTCCATTCTAAAACGCTTCAGCACCTCCTTTATGTACTGTGATTGGTCGATCTTGATTGTACCATTTATGTTGTCCCTGGTGATGCGTATGCCTAACACTGACGAAGCTTCGCCGACATCCTTCATCTTGAATTGTAACGAAATTTCCTCCTTCAGCTTTTGTACGGATTTAATGCTGTTTGAAAACAACAACACGTCGTCTACATACACAGCCGCAAACAGTTTTTTGCTGCCATCAACCCAAGACTTAACAAAACACCATTGAACTTTTCGTTCCAGAGTCTGCTAGACTGCTTTAGCCCATAGAGGGATTTTTTAAGTTTGCGCACATGCCCAGAGCCATCGTCAAAACCGTCGGGTTGTCCCATGTAAATTTCGTCTTTGAGTTCGGCATTCAGGAAAGCAGTAACTGCATCCATTTGATGAAAAAGCAAGTTGTGTCTTGCAGCAATAGCGAGTAGTAGACGTATAGAAGTATACCTAACAACAGGTGCAAATGTCTCGTCGTAATTTATGTCTCTCTCTTGGCTGTACCCTTCTATGACAAGCCTGGCTTTATGTCGTATCAAGTCACCATGAGCATTCGTTTTAGTTTTGAAAACCCATTTTGACTTTAAAGCTTTCTTACCTGTAGGTAACTCAGCCAAAATCCATGTCTTATTTGACTGCAGCGAGTCCATTTCGGCGTTGATATCCATCTTCCAATCTTCTTTGACGGGGCCGGATAACGCTTCACTTAAGGTTTCTGGATCTGGCGCCAGATATTCAGTGGCATACAAATTATGCTCCCCTCGCTTACCTGCCAATCTCTCAGACCGCCTCGGCACACAATTGTTCACGTTGTCACCTTCTAGCTCTTCATCGGCGCTTTCGAAGTCACATGAATCTGCATTGGGATTTTCTGCTGCTACAGCGTCTCCTTGCGAGGTTTGATTGCCTGATTCCTCTACGTTCGATGATTCTATATGCTCTTTCTCCTCTGAATTGAGAACGTCTGACGAATCTGACACTACATGCAAAAAATGTTTACTGTCTTAATTATTAGTATAATGTTCGCTAAAAACGACGTCGCGGCTTATTGTAATTTTTCGCGTTTTCGGGTCATACAGTCTATAAGCTTTTGACGTACTACAATACCCAAGCATTATGCATTCTATCGATTTTGAGTACAGCTTCTTGCATTTCTCTTTTGGTACATGCATCATAGCTATGCTACCGAATACACGCATATCTTTTAGACATTGCTTTTTATTTGCCCAGATTTCTTTAGGGCACCGCGAATTCGATCTACACGGAATACGATTTATTATGTAGGTTGCTGTTACTGCAGCTTCAGCCCAAAATTTTATTCTTAAACCTGAGTCAATCAACATGCCCGTATTCTTTCTACAATTGTTCGATTGAGCCTCTCAGCCACAACATTTTGTTCTGGTGTATATGGCGAGGTCGTCTGATGCACAACCATGGACGTAGCCAGGTAGGGGCAGGGGGGTGCTCGAGCCCCCCTAACTTTCAAATTTTCCTTATATATATATAAAATAGTACCCTGAAATGGCAGCTTAATAGGGTCGAGCCCTACTACTACTATTTAAGTAGAGATTGTTGATTAACTTCCATTATTCATTTTCAGATCATACATTTAATCTGCACTTAAATGGCCAATATTGGCTATTTAAATATGAGATATGCAACCCTGTGTTTGTACCAAACAACCAAGATTGATTGGTAGGTTGTTTAATTAATCCCACCAAAAAACAATCAGCTGTTCAGCACAAAATGTAAACAAACAAGCAAATGCAACAACAATTTCAAGGAACAAGTAGCAGCGCTGCCAATTGTTTGGCATATTTAAACAAAGCTGATCTGAAACCCAACGAAAGTTAAATGGCATTTAAACAACAATCGACAATTAAACTTAAGTGCCATTTAAATATTCATTTGAAATCGGCCCTAACTTTTACAAATTCCTCAAAAACTTCTGACTTAATCGGCACCACTATCACTTTTCGCGAGAAATCATCTACGAATGTTACGATATATCTACTGCCTGAGTATGAATTTTCTTGAAAAGGCCCGGCAACGTCAGAATGCACTAAATCAAGCAAACCCTCTGCACGCGTTCCATACTCCTTGAATGGCGCCCGCGTTTGCTTTTTTACTACACATTTGTCGCTTTCGATTTTTCCAAAGTTAATACCGCACGACGATTTCTAAATTTTTTCCAAATTTTCGTTGCAAATATGGCCCATTTTTCTATGCCATAGCGTAAATTCACCACCTGCGATAAATGCATTTTCATCACGTCTGTCTTGTTCGCGGACATTTAATCGATACAAGTCATTTACAGCAGTCGCGTTTGCAATTAGATCTTTTTGTTTTCCAAATATCTTGCATTCGTTTCCTTTTAATATGACTTTATTGCCATTTTTAGTCATTTTGCGGACAGGCAGCAAGTTCGCGCACAGTTCGGGCACATAATCAACGTTTTTAACCAGTGCATCAAAACCCATCGACAAATATAATTTCACATTACCATTTAACTCTACCGGAATGGATTTATTGTTCGCAACCACTGAATTTTTATCTTTTACCGTCTTTGCGTCGTCCATTATATTTTTGTTTTGAGTCATATGCGCGGTTGCACCGGAGTCGACGTACCATTCAGCTGTGCGGCTGTCATGCGAAAGCAATGACGCAAAAACGATTTTTTCGTTTTTCCCTTGAGAGTTGCCATATTTCTTTTTATTATTATTCGGACAATTTTTAGCAAAATGCCCTACTTGCTTGCAACTGTGACACTTGAATTGTTTCGGCTTTGTGTTATTCTTAGAATAAAGTACACTTTCACTTTCTTTATTGTCAAATTTCGGATCTTGAAGTAACGCTGTTTTTACACTGTCAATTGTCAAGATTTTTTTTGAGTTTTCTATAGATTTATTTATTTTTATTTTTTTTTTTAATTTTTCTATAGCCAACATAGGTCGGAAAAAATCCTCTTGGCTAAATCCTCCCCGCGGGTGCCGACTGGGCAATAAGCGTCGCGCCGGTCACCGCGATGGCTTAGCACCTAGGCTAGTACCTAGAGCGGGTCTTGGCGGTGGGAGCAGGTGGCGTCTAGCGAAGGCAGGAATACGTATCCATCCTTCTCTTCCTAGTGCTTTGCTCTGCATATGAAACTGGGGGAGGGGGGTGAATGCCTACTTCTGCCATTGCTAACGAGGTACCTGGCGGTAGGTATAAAACGCTAGGGGTAGAGGTTCCCTGACATAAAAACTCACCATGGAGGCTAGTAAGGAAGAAGAGCGGGCTGGGATATCAGCCCAAACGTCGGTGGGAGAAGGGGCTATTACCACCGGCGGGCACAGCGAGTCTACTTGCTGTGTCGCCAGCGGCCACACCTCCGCTGTGAAGGGAGCGGTTCACAGCGGTTGTAGTGTTACCGCCAAAGCGACGCTACAGCGCAGGGGTGCCACAGTCCACGAAGACTCGCACCTCGAAAGCGGTGAGAACGTTAACACACTAGAAGAGGAGGCCTTGCTACGCTCTCCGGGGGATGCCAAAGGTGCTTGTTCGGCATCAAAGAAAAGGCCTACGGCAAAACCCAGTAAGGAGGGGTTGAAGGCTAAAGCCATATACAAGGCGGCGGTCAAAGTCCACGAGAAACTTAGCTGCAAGTCCAACCGGACGAAGGAAGAGGAGGAAAGGTTGGCTTGGGCTAAGGAGAAAATGGAGGAAGGCCGGGCGTACTACGCGGCAAGGCCACGATTCACTGCCACGGATCCGGGATTCGCAAACCGGATAGAGGAAGGAATCGCGGCTAAAAGGCAGCGGTCAGCTGAAAGCGAGACAGCAAGGCCAGCCAAAAAATCGAGGCGCAGAGACGACGCTGCAAAGCCAAACGTCAGGCTCGATCTAGAGAGACCGACTACATCGAGAGCGGCGGCAATGGCCAGTGAGATAGCCAGAAGACACCTTATCGTGGCACTCATAGACCGGAGCAATCCGCTGGGACAAATCTCTCAGGAGCGCTGGGGAGCAGTAGAGCATAAGCTGCTGGATGCGCTTGTCGCAAAAATGGATGGGGACCCCACCACGACCATGCCAACTTTCGATGGTGCGGGGTGGCTAAATGGGGTGAAAATAATAAAATGCAAGGACGATCCCTCTCTACTATGGGTAAAGGAAGCTGTTGCGACGCTTCAAGGCCTGTGGGAGGGCGCCGTCTTGGAGGTTGTGGACCGCAGCTGCATACCATCCATACCGAAAGCGAAGGTGCTCATACCCCGCACGGTAAAACCGGAGAATGCGCTGCGGCTTCTGCAGAGACAGAACCCAGACGTGCCGACGGGAGATTGGAGGGTGTTAAAGGTCACCAACTCCTGTAAGGAGGATGGCAGCCAAAATTACATCCTCCAAATCAACAAGCCGGCCGAAGACATACTATACGCTAGGTTCGGGAAGATGGCGTGGGGCATAGGTAGCGTATACCTTCGCCTGAAGAAGCGAAGCCTGGCCGATAACAATGCCAACACGCTGGAGGAGCGAGAGGTCGAGAAGGATCTGGGAGAGATCCTGGAGGCCACCTTGAAGCTCCAGGAGACCGAGAAGGGCGATCCGGAGATTCTACCCGACCCCGAAAAGAATCCTGATCCTTGCAGTGAAGGTTCTTCAAATAAATCTGCATAAAAGCAAGGTCGCCTCTGCCGAGCTCCTCCTCAATTTAGAGAGGATCGGCTACGATGCGGCGTTAGTCCAGGAGCCATGGATAGCGTCGGGAAACGTGGTAGCTGGACTAAAGTCGCAAACTTACTATACGCACATCCCGAGTGCAACAAACAGGGTAAGAACAGCTATACTGGTAAAGAAAAGTATACACTCTTATATTGATCTTAATTTCTCTTCAGATGATCTGACGGTGGTAGCTGTGAAGGATGGCAAGGATGACACAATACTCCTTGCATCTTGTTACATGCCTCACGACGAGGAGGCGCCACCAAACGAGCTCCGGAGGTTGGTGGGAGAGGCCGAGAAGGCGAAACGCCCACTCATCATAGGCGCGGATGCCAATGCGCACAACACAGTATGGGGGAGTGGAGATACCAACGAAAGGGGTGAGTCTTTACTAAACTTTATATTAATAAGTAATTTAGATATAGCTAACCGGGGTGAGGAACCAACTTATATTGGCCCTACCTCGAAGAACGTCCTTGACATAACACTCCACACTAGTGGGGGAATCGGAGTACAGAATTGGGAGGTGCTTAGTACACCCTCGTTCTCTGACCATAGGTATGTAGGATTTCAGGTAAAATTCTCAGCCCGTACAAAAAGCGAAACCTTCAGAAATCACAGGAATACAAACTGGGAATTGTATGAAAGGGTAGTGAGGAAGAATCTAACCAAGTATAGGGTAGGTGACTCCCACTCTGAATTGGAGAAACTGGTAGTCTCACTTACCAACACTCTAAATAAAGCTTATCGCATCGCATGCCCTCCGCTACATGCCAAGCGAGGTTCAAAGCCACCTTGGTGGAACAGGGGGCTCGGAGCACTCAGGAAAAATGTTAGGGAACTCTTCAAACTGGCCAAGGTAGCCGATGACGAGTTCTGCTGGATGGAATACAAGGAAGTACTTAAGGAATACAAGAAAGAGATTCGTAAATGCAAGCGGGAGTCGTGGAAGAGCTTCTGCGGCGAATTAGAAAAAACAACCGAGGTAGCCAGGCTAAGGAAATTGCTATCCAAGAACCCGACTAATCCAAGGTTACTACGTAAAAAATGTGGAGAGTGGACTGGAAGCAGTGAGGACTCACTGGAAGACCTAGTCAACACACACTTTCCGGGGTGTACAGACAGCATAGATCTGCAACTTCTAGGAGATAGCGTGGAAAATGTCCCCCCGGACATCATAACGGAAGAAAAAATACGGTGGGCAATCGATGGCTTCGGGCCGTTTAAGTCCCCAGGCACAGACGGTATCTTTCCAGCCATGATGCAAAAAATTTCCGCAGTGCTGACACCATACTTGAAAACAATATACGAGGGATGTTTAAGACTAAACTATGTGCCTGTCCTTTGGAGAGAGGCGAGGGTCGTATTCATACCGAAGGCGGGCAAGGGAAATCCCCTCTATTCGAAAGAATACAGACCAATTAGTCTAACTTCATTCCTTCTAAAGACGCTCGAAAAGATTCTGGACGCCTACATTAGGGATAAGCTGCCGTCGGCCAGCATATCAAAGGCGCAGCATGCCTACACGAAGGGTAGATCCACTGAGACTGCACTTCACTCACTAACCGCGGTAATAGAAAAAGCTCTGGAGCATAAAGAATATGCCCTAGGGGTCTTTCTGGACATAAGTGGGGCATTTAATAATGTCTCCTATGAGGCAATAATGGAAAGCCTAGAAGCAGCCCAGGTAGAGTCTGCCATCCTACTATGGATAAAAAGCCTGCTGAGCTGCAGGAAAATTAAGGCGGAGTGGAACGAAGCCAGGTTGCTCAGACTAGCGCATAGAGGAACTCCTCAGGGTGGTGTTCTGTCACCACTCCTGTGGCTACTCGTAGCGAATGAGCTTCTGGGAAAATTCGACGGGAAAGCACCCAGACTAATTGCCTATGCGGACGACATAGCTATAGTTGTTACGGGGAAATTCCTAGACACCATCAGTAACGTAATGGAAAGCGCTCTAAGGGTCGTACATCGATGGGCGACAACAGTCAACTTAGAGGTAAATGCTTACAAAACGGATGCGGTACTGTTCACAAGAAGGTACAAAATCCCCGCGTGGAAACCCCCGAGGCTCAACGGGGCGGAGCTATCAATCAAGGATCACACCAAGTACCTGGGAGTAATTTTGGACAGCAAACTGATGTGGAAGCTAAATGTGGAGGAAAGGGTGAAAAAGGCCAGCGGTAGTTAAGCCGATATTGCTCTACGGTGCTCTGGTATGGTGGACAAAATTTCGTATAGAAAACCATTGGAGCGATTACAGCGGCTCGCTGCACTGTGCATAACAGGAGCGCTAAGGACCACTCCAACGGCGGCACTTGAAAGGCTACTTGGCCTACCACCAATCGACATCGCGGTGGAGAGCACTGCAGCGAAATCCGCCACGAGATTGATGGCCTTAGGTGAATTCTCCGCAAGAACCTTCGGGCACAGCTCGATATGCAGGGGGATGGAGGACAAAATAGACCACATACCCCCACGCTTCATCTGGGGAAGAAGGTTTAAAGCTACGGTTAAGGAGGGCGGATGGCGCATGAGCACGCGACCCGCCGGCGTAACGTATAACATCTACACGGATGGATCAAAAATGGCTGATGGAGTGGGCGCCGGAGTCTATTGCGCCGAGCTAGACCTCAGGCAACCCTTCAAGCTTCCAGAGTACTGCAGTATATTCCAGGCGGAAGCCTTCGCTGTTGGGAAAGCCGCTGAGATAGCTAGCAACGCAGGAAACTATATAAAAAATATCAATATATATGTCGATAGCCAGGCGGCGATTAAGGCCATAATCTCACATCGTATTGCGTCAGAAAATGTCCTTAGAAGCAGGGAAGCAGTAGACAGGGCGGCCGAGAGTAAACGGCTGCATATATACTGGGTTCCAGGCCACAAGGGCATTTTAGGCAACGAAATAGCTGATGAGATTGCCAAAAGTGCCATCCGTCTTGCTAGCGAACCAGTACGGGAAATACAAAAGTCGCTAAAAACGATCTACAATGANGAAAGTCGCTAAAAACGACCTATAATGAAATTTCCGAAAGAGCTGGGTGCCGGATCAGGGGGAGATGGAACGCATTAGCGACATGCAAAACCACCAAGATCATGTGCAATAGCAGCAAAGGAAACACCCATTTCTTGCTTACACGGTCACGTAGGGATTGCAGGACAGTTGTCGGCCTAATGACGGGCCACAACCTACTGGCATCCCACGCAAGCAGAATGGGCATTAGTAACAGTGACGCATGCAGGAAGTGCGGGGAGGAAGGCATGAGTGAGACGTTAGAACACCTCCTCTGTTTCTGTCCGGCCTTAGCTAGAAATCGTCTTAGATATCTCGGAGCTTCGCAGTTCAAAGGACTAGAATTGGCTCGATCATCAACGTGATCTCCGCCAAAGCACGCTCGTCTTCTTGTATTTCCTTCTCTGTGGGATTCTCTTGTAGCCCCTTATCTACAATTTTCCAGCAGCCTTTTATTGCGAGGTATGACATCGCATGGCGCTTCCAAACGTCGAAGTTTTCATGTCCCTTCAAAGGTTCAAACGTGAAACAAATATTGCTCGTCGCCATTATTGAAGTTTTCTTTAGCGTTTTTTTCGCGCTAAATGTTGTGCATAACTGCTGTTGCCACAATAACACTTTCTACCCGCTTGGTATTCAGCCTAATACGCAGCGAAAGAACAGGAAACCTTCGTTTCCACACGCCATAAGACCGTTCCACACAGTTGCTCGTTCGAATTTGCGATTCATTGTATAGCGATTCTGAAGGAGTACGAACGTTGGATAACGGAGTCATTATCCACTGATTACACGGATAACCGCTATCTGCAACTACCAATGAGTTTCCAAATTGGCCGTCTTCAAAGCGACTGTAGATGCGCGAATTTCGCAAGATAGTGGCATCGTGTGTGGAACCAGGCCATCGAGCTACTATATCTAGTATATTCAAGTCGCTGTCACAAAACGTCTGAACGTTATATGAAAAAAACCCTTTTCTGTTTCGATATAACTCTGCATCATTACCTCCTATAAAAATTACATACATATGCATNAGTGGCATCGTGTGTGGAACCAGGCCATCGAGCTACTATATCTAGTATATTCAAGTCGCTGTCACAAAACGTCTGAACGTTATATGAAAAAAACCCTTTTCTGTTTCGATATAACTCTGCATCATTACCTCCTATAAAAATTACATACATATGCATAAATGTAAATATATACTGACATTTTTATATTTGTTTTTAACTTCTTGCACTAACCTGGGGATATTATTTTTACGTGTGTGCAGTCCAAGGCCGCAAGTACGCGAGGAAATCTGGCTATCAAATAAAATTTTTGTTGCACCTGCCTTTGCCCTTCTGCAGTTGGGTGAAACGCAATGAACTCTCCTCGCCTCAGAGCTATTTGGTGAGAAACCAATCTTATTACTCGAAACTCCCATTCAGTCCCCTCCGGTCCTTTGCATGCAGCCCGTGGCATAAAACCGCAAAGTCACCAGAAGCATTTCCTCGGGGGTTAGAGCACTATTCCTTGAATAAAATTAAATTAGAAGCAGCACACAACTTTTTTAAATCTGGCTTACCATGTTATTTTATGTTGTATTTGCTCCCCTATCATCCGTAGCACCATCCATGCTGCCGCTTTACTTATTCGAAACCTGTCTCGGAAGCTCTTATCATCGAAGTTTCCGAAACGACTAGGCGCATCTCTTCTAGTCCGTGTACGTCGGGCTATTATCACGCGCTCTAAAATTTCACACTCCGCATCGCTTTGATCACTTGAATCCATTTTGCAAATTAAATATTTATTAAATTATTTTCGTTAGTTTATGTATTTTTATATTTTTCTGTCAGTAATCGGCTGTTTCTTGGGAGGGAGCAAGGTTGCATTTTCCATATTTAAATAGCCAATATTGGGCATTTAAGTGCAGTTTAAATATATTTTAAATATACGATCTGAAAATGAATTTTTGAAGTTAGTCAACAATCTCTACTTAAATAGGACATCGGAAATTGGCCCTTAGCCTGTGAATCCCAACTTGGTTGCGGGGAAACGGATCTGCATTGAAAAACAAATTAAATTTATTTTCAATGTTCAAGTTTTTCATCTTACCTTTCCGGCGAGAAAATTCCAGAATCTTATAGATCTGGAGCTAGGATATCAGACAATCCCTTATCCGAACTTTATTAAAAATAACCATTTACAATTCGTTTAAATTAAGTATGTCGTAACTTACTCTAACTGAGCATCAGAAGAATCTCTTGCTAAGGTTTGTTGAACAGCCGGCGTAGTACACAGCGACGGAGGGTGTGGAATGGCCTTTGGCAGCAATCTGGCTTTTCTACCACCACAAATCATGTCGGCCCGCGAAAAGTGATCAACACAAACGACGTCCTTAGGTTTAAATTGCATCCGGCAATGACTACCCCACAACAAGCGTTTGTGCTCATCGCTTGGAACCTGAAAGAACGGCCCTGTTCCTCGTTCCACTCTTTTATAGCACATAGCACACTTCACCATGTCTTTTACATAAAAACTTGGTGCAAATTTAAATCGTAAACGCACAAAACTGCACTTAAATCACGATTTTAACTTTTTCAATTAGAATGTAAACAAAACAAATAACTTTGACATTACACCCATCGCGGCGAAAAACAACCATAAAATCAGCTGATTTTACAACACCAAAGGCGAATTTATACAGCCTTGGCCCATAGGTTTGTATAGTAACCAATTGTCAGTACTAATTTGTACTGGAATCTGCAAATTTTTACTGGAAAAGTNCCTTGTATAGATTCGCATTGGATAATCGTAACAATGGGCGCGTTCATAAGTCGTAGCTGTTGGGTAACCGTTGGCAGTTTGTCTTAGAAACGCACAGTTTAGTAGTTACGCTCAGCCCAACATTTGTCAACTTTCCGCCATTGTTTGCAGCGGAAAATTTTTACGCTACCTGAACTCAACATGTTGGGCTTAGCCTAAACAGCTGATCGAAAAGACTTACTCCGCCTTTATTAAATTTAACGCCACTTTGTTAGGTTATTTTATTTTATTTTGTATTACTGACGTGATAAAGTAACTAAAATATTTTATAATAATACTACGTTTACAAATATATGTTTTTAAGATGTTTGCTATGTAATTTTACATTGTTTAATTCATTGTAACATTGAACGATTTTTTCAACACGGCGGCAGCTCAGCGTTGAATTCTAAATAGTATCGGCTCAACTATCTCTATTTGTTGCAATTTCATTTGTTTACATTTATCAGCTGTTCATTTGGCAGCATATTCATCAAGCCCTTTCTAAGACGTAATTGTTGGGTTCAACAGTTGCCAGCAGTTTCGTAGCAGATGAGCTAAACAGCTACGTCTTATGAACGCAACCAATATTACTCAGTGCGGAACCGTTAGGTATCTCATCTATACGTATAAATACATATGTATGCATATTTTTTATAACTGAAGATAGAGCTCTCTCGGTATAATTTCGAAAGCCACTACATTCTATATTCGCTATGTTTGGTGGTGGACTTTAAAATCGTCATTCGCGTAGAGGAATCAATATTAGTGACAAGCAAAAATTTAAGTGTATGTAAAAATGTCGAATTTCGACAACTGGGCGATACTAGCATGTATAGGTATGCATAGCAAATGATAGGTATTCTAACTGCCTGTACAACGATGCCAAGCTTGTTAAAAAGATGATATAATAATGAAAAGATAAGTGATTAGTGCAGTGTTTATATATAAAAGTACCAGTTTGACCGAGCTTTGCCCGGGGTGCATATACTTTTTAAAGTTTTCAAGATTTGGATAGCTTTGGATAGCTTTAAAAAATATTTTGGTAATAAAAAAAAATTGGATTTTCATATCTATTAAGTAAGTTTCTTACTCCAAAATTTAGGTGGCAACCCTATTCCGAAATACGCTGGATTGAATGGTACATGCCATGAGCGTATATCTACTGTGTATACTTAAAAAAATNGGATAGCTTTAAAAAATATTTTGGTAATAAAAAAAAATTGGATTTTCATATCTATTAAGTAAATTTCTTACTCCAAAATTTAGGTGGCAACCCTATTCCGAAATACGCTGGAATGAATGGTACATGCCATGAGCGTATATCTACTGTGTATACTTAAAAAAATGCTGATTGAAATTAACAAAATAAAAATTTGTATTACTTAGAAACGTGGCAACCTGATGGAAAATATTTTCCGACCACATCTCTCAACAATACCTTGCTTTGTTTGTATAGTACCGCTTGCTGTCTCTGAGGCTCTTCCACGCTGTTTCGCTAGATTCCTCTGAAATTTTGACAATGAGTAAATTAAATGCACTATACTATAGTTACTCAGATATTAGAAATTACCAGGATTACCGACAATTTGCGCGATTTTGTACCAAGCGCTGGAAAATGAGTTTCGGTTACCGTAATCATTTCGCTGCTTGTCCCAAATACATGGGAATCCTTTAACAGCAGAAAGTAATTTCTTCCTCTCTTCGTCATTTATTTGGATTTTTGCCCTTTTGTGGTAGCTGCTGTGTTCTCCACTATTATTCAAATAAAAACGAAACAGTTTAATAGAGTTTTAAATTTATTATTTGAAATAAGCTTACTTTTTCCAATGTTGTGTTAACTTAAAACTTTTCAACGGCTTGTCAATTTCAACAAATGTCACTTTTCGCTCAATTTTAAATGACATAAGGCTTTTAAATGGCGGTGAAACAATTTTGCTGGCGTCATGTTGCTAGCATGTTGCGCGGTGTTTTCACGCCGTGAACTGAGTACTACTTTGCCGTGAGACACATGTGAAATTTCACTCATATTTCACAGTAATGCAATTTGTATGGATTTTGACAGTCATTTCATGTGAAACGCGAACTNTGAGACACATGTGAAATTTCACTCATATTTCACAGTAATGCAATTTGTATGGATTTTGACAGCTATTTCATGTGAAACGCGAACTTAGTACTATGCTTAATGCAATTTGTATGGATTTTGACAGTCATTTCATGTGAAACGCGAACTTCGTACTATGCTTAATTCAAATTGTATGGATTTTGACACCCATTTCATGTAAAACGCAAGCTTAGTACTATGCTTAAGACAATACGACTCTTTTGAACTAGCTAATTCTGGCTTTGTTTCTTTTCTTTTCTAGCAGATAATTATCAGGAAGAATAAGAATGAGGAAATTGAAAGAATAACGCTCACAGAGAGCGAAATAACGAAAAAGTAAAGAAACGCAAAACTAGCAGAAACTAGCAAGTAATCAGCTGATCGGTGTATTTGACTAAAAATTTTACTAGCAGAAATTAGCAGGAGAGACAAAAAAAGAAGAGCATAAGATCGAGAGAGCTGCTGGTTTCTGCTAGTTTTTTGGGTTAAGAAACGCTTTCCAGCAGAAATTAGTGATAATTTGTGATAATTATCAGTTGAGAAACAAAGCTTCTACGTGTGTATTCTACATAATTTAAAAAAATGCCATGTGGGAAAGAATTTACTGACTATTCTTTTAATAGCTCTGATCCAATACTTTTCGTGCAAAATCCTGTAAAAATGTCAAACTGCAAAATTACTCTCTGAAGTGAGAGTGAAAAGTGAGTAACAACAAAAAGTACGGGAACAAAAAGAGGATTTTTTCTGTAAACACGTCAACCAGTGATCACTTGACACATGACACATGAACCAAAAAGAAAAGATCACGCGGGCAGGAGAGTAGCCCGTTAGAATCGCATTAAGGAAAAAAGTTGAACGATTTTGACATTAGCCGTTTGTTTAGATTTCTTCGTTGTTTACAATTTGGTGGTGGCTTTTTACTGCAATTTTCTTAATTTTCGCTTGTGACAACGTGCGTACACATAAGATAAAGAATAATTTAACACAACGGCATGATTTTTAGAAGAATTTGCATAATAAAAATGATTTTTCAAGCGTTCAACAATTTCGCGGTTTTCTCCGTTCTCTTCGTTGTTTACTTCTTACAACAAAGATGGCGTCGAGATCTCGGCAGCTAGAAAATAACTTTTTTCGTTTTTTCCTTCCCGCGTGATCTTGTGTCTTTCGTTCATGGTATTGACACTATTATTTTTTTATGTCCGAATTTTTCATTTTTGCCCTATTATGCCAAGTGGAAATTCAGCATAAGAGAAGTAATATCGATAATAGTAATATCGATTTGGTGGGTTCGTTTTGTTCCGTTATTTCAAAGCCCATTGAAAAAGATTCTAGTTCATAAATTTGCATGAACCAACCATGTCTTTCGTTCATGATAAATTTGTACAATTGGTTTCATAAGCTTTTAAAAGAAAATGCATCGTATGCCACTTTTTCTCCGTTCGCCTTCGGTGCTCTGGAATAGAAATGTACCTGAACACTTGTTGTTTGAAAATACTTTGAATGGGCGTAATATTGAGTAAGAAAGTTAAAGGCTTGAAAGTTGATTCGTTCATTGGACCAAAATATTTTTAGAGAAACTGATGCATTTTTGACCATATTGGATTGTGAAGCAAATGAATTTTGTAAGCGAAACGTTGAATTAGCTGCAAAACAGCTGGAGTTCGCGCGAAATATGGCGAATTGTGATAATATGGTAGCGAAAAGTCTTAGAAGATATGTACATAATTTAAAGAAAAAGCTTGTAAATGTCTGTTTACAGAGTTTGCTGATACTCAATAATATTATATTACGTTCGCCAAAGGATTGTGAAGTATTACCACTGGCTTTAAGAATTCGTGGTAACTGGTATCTTCAACGCTGCTGTTTTCAGGTAAAGATATTTTATTCCGAAATACGGCGACTATTAAGACTACGGTTTTTCAGGCCGCTATTAATGATTTTACAATGTTCTTGCATGTAAATAAAAAAGAAGACGCATTTGAAGATTTGTGTGAGGTGCATGGAAATCTTGCAGTCTCCTATTATTTAATGAGACGATATGATATAACAAAAAGGCATTTGCATTTTTACAACAAATATAAAGGTTAGTACAATGTGTAGTACTTGCTTATGTGTGCAGAGATGTATTTAGTCTATATTATATCTCTATTAAACAGTGAGATTGCCACGGGAATGCTTCACGAATACGGGATTAGGTTGGTATAAAATTTGTTTAGTTCCTTTTTATGTATGTACAGTATTGGCCAATACAATAGCACCCCCATTTCAAAGTGATATTGTTTGCCACTCATGTTTATTTATTTATTTTTAAGAATTTTCAATTAAAATACAGTTCATTCTCTCACAAAACTCACATAAACTCAAGTTTAAAACTTTTTAAAAAACCGCAAATTAGTGCAACAAATTTTCACCCAAATTTCAAACTTTTTTTTCAGAAGCGGTAGAATTTTTTTGAATACACAGTTTTATAGCCCATTCAATTTTAGTATAATAATGTGCAAGTTTCAACTGGCTAAAAGTTACCGTTGATTTTTCAGAATTTTTTTCGCCGAGGATGTTGCGGGTTTCCGCCACATAAAAATAAATTGTGTTTAGTCGTTATATGGAAGCAAATGAGACAAAAAAAAATTAAAAAAAATCAACGGTAATCTTAAGCGACTTGAAACTTGCACATTATTGGACATAATTGAATGCGCTATAAAACTGTGTACTCAAAAAAATTCTAGAGCTTCTGAGGAAAAAGTTTGAAATTTAAGTGAAAGTTTGTTCCACTTTTTTGCGGTCTTTTAAAAAGTTTAAAACATTGGTTTATATGGGTTTTGTTAGAGAATGAACTGTATTTTAATTGAAAATTCTTAAAAACAAATAATTAAACATAAGTGGCAAACAATATCGCTGTGAAAGGGGGGTGCTATAGATATGTCCAATACTGTATACATTATGTAAGTATGTATTTATATACACATATCCCTACAAGAATTAAGCGATGGAAACTAACATTCTCATTTATCTTACTAACCCATATGCAAATTTTGCGTTGGTTAAAAAGAGACCTTAAAATAAGGCCATAAGTTGGAGGAAGACGGAAAAACTTGTACACAAATGTTTACATCAGATTTTGCATACTGCCCTTTAGAATTTGATAGAAACTTGTACGTAGCCAGTGACAGAAATCTCTATCACTGTCATACCTAAACAAAAGCTTCAGCGTTGTCTGGCTGTCAAAAATTCTCATGCCCATACAATTTGTATGAAGCATACCGAAACAACGCGGCGTCAACGCTGAGCGGTTGGAAAATCCGATTTGACGTAGCCTTGACGCTTTTGTTTAGGTATGGCACTTCGGCGCTAACGCTAAGCGTCAGAAACCGCTCCGCCCAACGCTTTTGTTTAGGTATGGCAGTAAGTCTTGCCACTCAAATGATTTGTCAAATGATAGTAACTGTTCTTGCATATATACATATCGAGCCCTAGCCGCCAAAATAACGTAAGCGCCATTTTCCTCAAAATTTCCCTTTTGATGCAGAAATGCACCGATATGCTCTAGGAATATTTTTGCACCCAAAAGAAAATTTTGAAAAAAATTTCGCTTACGTTATTTTGGCTGTTAGGGCTTGATATATGTATACATACATTTGGGCATTTACTGAAGTGTTGACCGAATTATAATAATATCCGGGTTATTTGGATATTAAAACATCTGAGTAAAAAAACCGGATATCCCGAAATTAACTGGTTATGGAGCTCCCGGATAGCAAAATGAAAGGATATTAACCGAACATCCGGAATATAGATGAAGACATATTGGCTGAGATTTCCAATAATGGACCATTTCCTATTTCAGGCGAAGTATAGCGATTTTTTATATAAAATTCGCAGGGGGTGTTGAGGAAGTGCTCATTGACCGATATCTTGCAACATTTTGTGTAGAAATGCTAACAGTTTTATAATTTATTTCACATATCTTATTACATTAAACGAGCAATTCTTGTATATATATATACTGTCCGCTTTAGCCCCTTATTTAGTCTCAGAATACAATGATACGAGGAGAAATGAATTGTTTTTTATAAAGATAAGAGATGCACATCTACTACGAAAACTTGATTTGTACTCCCATTTTTGTAGTCCGAACCCAAAAGAGCGCTCGGTGAAGGTCAGCTAGTGATCAAGAATGATAGAATACAAGATTGCGCCGATCAGAGAGTATTTTTGAGAATAACTTTTGTGTGCCGTCACACTGGTGCAATTGCGAGAGAGAAATGCCAAAACGTGAGCAAGAATGGAAGAAGAAAAAATGTTGCAAGGAAAACATAAACAAGTTGCACAAGTGTGACGTCATGCTAACAACGATTCTGTCAAATTCGTTAAGAGAGGAATAGCGGTCCGAGATCGGCGCAACCTTTGTATTCTCTCAATCGTGGCTAGTGATCTAGTAAACTATACATAGCTATGAAGTGCCATATTGAGGATAAAAAAGTGCCAAAACGTGCCAAATAGAAAATTAAAAGTGCCAAAAAGGTGCCATTCTCTTTAGTTTTTCCAATTAGCATTAAAATTAGACGCATATTCCTAAAACAAAAATCCCATGTCAAAGTGAGATAAACCAGTTGTATACACTATAGAAATTAGAAAGTTTTAGTTGAGAAAAAGAAGTACACGCAAAGGATTTCACAATTTTCCCAAAAAAACACCCAATTTGTGTTGCTGTGTTTAATGGTATTTTTACCTACCTTTTATTAGCTCGGGATGTAACTATGTAATATTGATGCGCCTTAAAGATGCAGCGATTTCTATTCTCAAGTTACATACCTGGGACAGTACGAATGGCAATTATAATAGGGAGGTTTTAGTTTTTTGCTGTTTGTTCAAATATTTTAAGTAATTCAATCTCACTTGTAATATTCCCAACTATGCGCAGTTAATTAATCTAATTAGCAAAATGTTTTTTATTCGTAAAACAATTTGCAAAACTTTACTTGGTTTCTCTAGCGGCTTTATTTTCATGCAATTGCTTACTTTTGTAGAAATGGGCACACCCAGCTAATTAGCAGAATATTCTATGAATTCCTTGATAGAGGCTATGTAAAAATATTGCGTTTGGATTATCTGGGAGCATATAATCCAGAGGAGAACCTCGGCCAAACACTAACATATGTTACCTGGTCTACGAAAAGGGAGCTTACGTGCGAAAACTAGTTTTCTGTGAAAAAGCTGTTAAAAGTAAGCAACTCGTTTCGTCAGTTTCTCATTATCTCGTTAATTGTTCTCCGCGCCGGACGTCCAGTAAGTGTTGTTGTTGGTCCAGTAAGTGTTGTTGTTGGTCGNATAGCCGATTTAATGGCTCTTCCACTGCCCGGACGACTCCCAAAATTTAAGGATTTTCGGATAATGAAACTGCCATCCAGCGAGACGAAGTCCTCAATTTATCGAAAATACATTTCTTCACTCAGTGATGACGAATTGAAGATGAGTGATTGCAGTTTTCGACGGATATGGTCCAAATACATACCCCATGTTACAGTTATGAAACCAGCGGATGATCTCTGCGATGTCTGCCGTGGTAAGTAGCTCATTATTTTCTCATTTTATATTTTATTATTTTTAGTACACTTCTAAGCAAGTTAGGATTTTCTGCTTTTCACCACGTGAAAAAGCATCTCATCTTCCATCCGAATCAACCAAAAAGTGAAAATTGATTTTTTGACACCTAAGCCTTCTTTCCGTAGACCAGGTCACATATGTGTAAGTCAACGGATAAAGTTTTCGGTACGTTTGGAATGAATAAATTAATGAACAAAATAAATACAATGCCACCATGGAATCACGTTTTTAATATAAAATTACCTTGAAAAGGACACCAAAGAACGAAACAACCGCTAAACTAATAAATTNGTAGTGTGTAAGTCAACGGATAAAGTTTTCGGTACGTTTGGAATGAATAAATTAATGAGCAAAATAAATACAATGCCACCATGGAATCACGTTTTTAATATAAAATTACCTTGAAAAGGACACCAAAGAACGAAACAACCGCTAAACTAATAAATTTTCGCGTTTTAATTCCCTAAACTCATTTAATTTATTGTGAAAGGCAAAAAGTTGGCAACAGTTATATCGATGTCAAATTTGCTCATATACAAGCATGGACAGAGAGTGAGCGCCTGCTTAAAGAGCGTAAGCATCACATGCGAGAGCGTAACAAAGTGAACGCAAAATAATTCAAACGTAATTGGCACACTAACACAATCGCACTTTCAGCTCGCATTTACTTGTGGTAGTGATCGCATCTGCTCATATACACTCCTCGTCATTTGAATTGCACGCCCTTTCAGTTCTTAGTATTTACAGTTTTCCTTTTGTTTATTTAATATAAATTTTTGTAAAAATATAGCATATTCTACGGGTAAATGCAATTTTAAATTTTTTTACAAATTAAAACTTAAAAGAGAATTTCTTTTCCATTTCTTGCGCAGCATTTAATATGATATTTTCGTTTTTCTTGAGAGCTGGAAACAGTTCTTAAAAAAGGTCAACGTAGGAGTGTGCCATCCTAATGAACTGCAGTGAATAAGTTAATAATATTTTTAGAAAAATTTCGGATATGCAGTTTTGTAGCCCATTCAATTATAGTGTAATAAAGTGCAAGTTTGAAGTGACTCTAAAATAGCCTTGATTTTTCAAATTTTTTTATCTTTTATTGACAGTGCTGCGCATTTTATTCCATATAAAAATTTTGTCGAGCATACTTTGTATGAGAGAAAATGCGTAGCACCATCACCAAAAAATTGTCAAAAATCACTTGAAACTTGTACCCATTTGTTGACATCTTTTTAACTCTGTGAAAATATTTAATCAATATTAAAAATGTAAATACTAAGGATTAAAAAGTTGAGCTAGTCAAATGACTAGGAGTGTATGTGGCGTACGTTTGGGAGAGTGGGCCTTTTACTCCAGAATGCGTGTGCAGTGGCTCTCATTGGTATACGTGCAATAGTAAGATTCGTTGCCCCCTTCATGTTTGCCCATTATTTTCCCCTGATCTAGCCCGCGAAATGGGCTCGCTTTCAAAAAAGCCCATATGGGCAAAAGTGCCCATGTTTGCTATAGGTTATTGAAACAAAAAAGAATAAAATGGGCCGAGCTAAACACTGCACGGAAGAGGAGAGGAATTTAATAATAAGTTTAAGAAAACAAGGAAATTCGATGAGTAAGATAGTAGATATGGTGAGCTGTTCCAAAACGAAGGTGTTCCCTGCCCTTCATAGCGTAAAAAAGTAGAAACACGACGTACAAAGTGAAAAATGACTGCTAGCGATCAAAGACTGCTAGCGGCACTACAAAGTTAAACCTTTTCTGTCCTCAAGAAAGCTGAAAACAGAATTGAATGTCGATGTAACAAGCCGAGCCATGACGTACAGATTGGCAGAAGCCAAACTTTCAGCCAGAATCTCTAGAAAGGTACTGTTGCTGAGCCTTAAAAACGAAAACAACAGACTTGGTTTTGCCAGAAAACATCTTTTTCGTCAAAATGGTGAAAAATGTCCTGCAGTCTGATGAGACAAAGAGTAATATGTTTGGATCAGATGGAAAATAGTACGTAAAACGTCTTACGAACGCAGCCTTTGTTCCACAACACACGAAAAAAAACGGTTAAGCGCAGCGAGAGTTCCATTATGGTATAGAGCTGCTTCCCGAAGGAAGGAGTTGGTCCAATACTTTGGATTAAGAACAAAATGTGCGCGCTTGACTATGTAAACATATTACAGACGATAAGGCTTTCCTATGCTAAAGCGGAAATGCCATTGCGGTGGGATTTAGTGCAGGATAATGATCCTAAACATGCATCAAAACTGGTCACGTAGAGGTTAAAGAAGGAAACAGTGCAGGCTATGGATTGGCTGCCACAATAGCCAGACCTCAACCCTATTAAGCACCTTTGGGCAGACTTAAAGAAGAGAATCGGGCCTTTAAAGCCAGCAATAAAAACGAATCGTGGCGCCACATTCTAAAATCGTGGTATTCCATTCCGAAAAGTGTTTGTGAAACTTCGTCAATTCGATGCACCGAATATGCGAAGAGGTAATCAGGCACTGCGGTGATTCATAAGCTATTAAAACATTAATATTTTTGTAAGAATTTTTGGTTCAAAGCTTAGTTTATTTAGAAATAATACGTTGTTTCTATTATATCTTCCAGGCCAAAATTAAAAAAGGGGCCAAAATTAATTTATGGCTTATTGCTCTTGCAAAAGAAGTCTAGATTTTAATTAACGTAAATGAAATGTACGAAATCGGAATGTGTTTAAAATGAAAGAGTTCTTTAAACAATAAAAAATATATGAAAGCTGTATGTTTCTATAATTTTTTCCAACATATAGCGTTCTCGGAAACGGCTTTAATGATTTTGATGAAATTTTGTACTCAGATAATGTTTTGAATTCTAAGGTTATCTGAATGAGCACTATCCCCGAGAAGACTCGCATAAGGTTGCCACGTATTCGAAATTAGTTACAAAACAATTTAAGCATCATAATATGGCTATCAATTGGAAGGTATTTTAAAGATCCCTAATTCAAAAATATTTTTAATATGGTTGCCACCTATTTTGAATCGTACATTAATTAAATTTTTTGTTTAGAAGAAAAGGTGAAATTTTACTAGTCATGGGTACCAAAAAGAGGTTCTTAAACAATGCTTTCCCTATATACAAAATGTTACCCTTAAGATAATAGTATAAGGTTGCCACTTATTTTCGATTCTACACAATTTATCTAAAACATCGCAATATACATATCAAATGTAAGGTATTGTTGTATTTGTATTTTGTTGATTTCAATCAGCATTATTTTAAGTATACACAGTACATATACGTTTATGATATGTACCATTCATTCCAGCGTATTTCGGAATAGGGTTGCCACCTAAATTTTGGAGTAAGAAATTTACTTAATAGATATCGAAATCCAATTTTTTTTAAAGCTATCCAAATCTTGAAAACTTTTAAAGGATATGCACTCCGGGCAAAGCTCGGTCTAACTGGTACTTTTATATATAAACACTGCACTAATTACTTATCTTTTCATTATTATATCATCTTTTTTTCATAAACAAATGAAAGCCCGACTCTTTTTACTAAATATTTAACGGAACAAGTGCAGAATACGACTCCTCACCCCGGTAAATATGGAAAAGAGGGCGTGGCCCGCCCCTTTTGCCTGATTTCAAGGTTATATAACATTTTTTGTGCAAATGAATATTATGAGTGCTGGAGTGTTAATTTCCAAATCTTAAAATGTCCATATTTCGTAAAATGTTTAACCGATTTTAACAAACTTGGCATCGTTGTACAGGCAGTTAGAATACCTATCATTTGCTATGCATACCTATCAGACATTGGCAAAGGGTGCTGTTTTTGTGACTTTAAGCCTACTCACGTTAAAAACGGAGGATGAACGAACATCACCGCAAAGCGTGCTGTCTTGCAAATACTGCCACCACAAGTGAACGATGCTTATAACAGCTCATGTGAAAGACTGGCGAAGGCAAGATGCCGCAGTTAGCTAACTTGATTTGTTGCAGAAGTCAAACCGCCGCCTTTGGTTTGTTGCTGAAGGCGCGTTTGACGTGTTGCCGAAGTGATGATACTGTAGTTCAAAAACATTCAAAGACACTTGCTTGTTTGAAATGAAGCATTGATATGTACATACATACATACTTACGTACGTATTCATATTCACAACTAGCCTACATACATGTATGCACACGTATGCACATTCCTCACAACTAGCCAGCAGTGAGCAAAGCAAATGAATGGAAGACGCGCTATAAATACATACATACATGCATACGAGACGATAAATTACCCTATACCACATTCGTCGTCATTTCAGCAACAAGTCAGATGATTTTCAGCAACAAGTCAGATGATTTTCAGCAACAAGTCAAATGGCTTTCAGCAGCAAGTCAGATGATTTTCAGCAACAAGTCAAACGACTTCTGCAACAAATGATGACTCTCATGTTTTCGGAGCAGTTCAACTGCCACGTTTGCTGGTTTCGTCCACGATCATTCAGAGTACAGATTTGCCGAAGTCAATATCAGTATGAGCAGTTCAGTTATAAGCATCGTTCACTTGTGGTGGCTGTATTTGCAAGACAGCACGCAATGCGCTCGTGTTCAGTCATCCTCTAATTTCGTTTAGGTATCGATACTACTAAGCCAACGCCGCTGCTCAGTCATACAAAGCAGCGGTATTGAATGAGTATGAACAGTTGACGATCAACCAATGCCATTCCCTGATACCTATACATACTAGTATCGCCCAGTTGTCGAAATTCGACATTTTTACATACACTTAAATTTTGTTTGTCACTAATATTGACTCCTCTATGCGAATGACGATTTTTAAGTCCACTGCCAAACACAGCGAATATAGAATTTAGTGGCTTTGGAAATTATACCGAGGAAGCCCAATATGTAGTTATAAAAAATATGCATACATACGTATTTGTACGTATAGATGAGATACCTAACGGTTCCTCACTGAGTAATACGTTAAACAAATACCAATTCCAACTATATTGGTCCGAGAGCCCCATGGAAGGTTAAAACGAAATTGCCAACATCTGCATAAACTCCTCGTTTTTCATCAGAATCGGTGGATGTTAAGTAACTCGAAGGTGTAAAACAAAATATAATATTTCCTTCTCTAACGGCGGTTTTACCCGGGGTTTTGTCAAGCCCAATATTTTTGCATCACGTGATTGCTATCGTTGCACTAAATTTTATATTGCTGTTATGTGTTCTAAAGATGAAGCAAATCTGACCATCAATTTTAAGGATAGCTCTCAATTATAGATGGGCGCGGGATATTGGGACCCGCGGGACTCAAGGTACTGATTTTAAAATGGCCGTGTTGGGCGATATCGGGAAGGTCTGTAAAAATTTTACGGACGGAACGGGACCAAAATCCTTTACCGATACTCCCGATAAAGCCGCAACCTCTGCAAATTCAGAAAATCTTCATTAAAAGATTTGTATGAAATATGCACTTTTCATGTTTTATAGAGACGAAAACGAACAGCAAACCCAAACAAAAATAATCAGAGGATGCCAGATCTTTCATACATTTTTTATTTAAAACTAATTCGAAAGAAATGTGAATTTTTTTTGAGAAAGATTTCGGGGACCGCGAGCCCGCGGTACAATTCTGAAAAGCGTCGAGAAACACATAAACTTTATTTTAAAGGATTCCTATCTGAATCTAATAGGGAGCCAAACTCTAGGAACAAAAACAAAAGTTTAGGAGACGAACGTAAAAAAAAAAAAAATATTAAAAGCGTAGGAGGCAGGCGAGGTCTAGGTTGTTAGTCGACGCTCGCATTCTGTACCCTGACCTTCCATGATATTCGATAGGAATGTTTGGTGAGATCACTAGTGACATTTACACCTACCTTCCTACGTTATTATGTCGTGCAGGAACATACAAAAAGATTAGCACGTAATTTTATCACGTTACAAATTTATATTTTATTCAAATTTATAGTAATAAAAAACTCCATAGCCGCACAAGCTAATATAGAAAAAAAAATTAATTATTACAAAAGGCTTATGGCCTTACTCATAAAAAATAAAGTAGGGTTAAAGAGCTTTATAAAGTATGTCTAGTTAGTGATCAGTCACAAAAAAAAGACCCAAGTCACTATTATTGTTGTTGTTGTATCGGCACTACTAAGCCCGCCTATTTCGGGTCAACATTCAATCATTTTCGTCAAGCTCAACTAATGGGAGGACCAGGAAACGAGCTGTTTCAAATGGGTCGGACCAGAGGGAGAGGGGTGTTAGTTGAGTCGGATTAAGCTGGCATGTGAGAGGTGGTTGGTGTCGTGAGGGGTTCTCCACATGCCGGGCACTCATTGGGGATATTGGGGTCGAGTCTGGACAGGTAGCAGTTGAGGCGGCTATATCTCTTAGCAATTGAAGCTCCGTCTCTTCTACGGGTGGTGATTGGGCTCCAATTACGGCATTCATAGGTCGACAGTGTTGTTGTTGTTGTTTTAGCGGCTACAACAACCCCGTCCAGATAGGCTAATATCTCAGTCGTTGTCGTCAGGTTCCACTAACGGCAGCCCCAAGAAGCGTGCAGCCTCTATGGGGTCGGTCCATAGGGACGTCGCCGTTAGGGTTGTGGGGTTTTCCGAGCATGCGAAGAGATGTTTCGAGTCGTGAGGGGTCTGTCCGCATGCCGGATATTTGTTCGGCACATCCGCATTTAACCTACTCAGGTAGGAATTTAGCCTGCTGCAGAAGCAACGGCATTCACAGGTCTTGAGTCTACATAACTCGAGACTGCGTCCCTGTGAATGCCGTTCATGGCCTGTCTGTGAGCTGACATGTCCAGAGGTTGCTTAATGAACGTCTGGACTTCGTCCGTCACTTCATATAGATGCCTCCTGACGTGCCTCGGCGAGGGCTCCTCTGCAAGCAGCTGTCTATTTGGGTGGCCACATCTGTGGCTCCCAGCAAGAAACTGCTTGCAGAGCATCGTGTTGTGCTCCCTAATTGGGAGCATTTTCGCCTCGTCGTGGAGGTGGTGTTCTGGTGACACCCGGAGGCATCCAGTCGCACAGTGGTTCGGATAGCAGATCTAGCTGGACGAAAGTCAAAATTTTTGTGTTTTTAAAATACTAAATGGTACTTCGAATACATTTCTGACAATACATTCAAATAGAAATTGCATTTATTAAAGCAGTAACATATGAAAACAAACGAAAAAGGTAAGTCAACGCCGCCTATTTGAGAACTCTATTTTAAAAGCTGAAATTTAACTTAAAAGATTGCTAATTGCACTCACAGATATTTGCATAATTGCAAATTGACTTTATAAACAAAAAATTACACTTATTCCGCTATAGATTCAGAGGTCATAACGCAATTTATGTCCACATTGGTATAAGCAAATTTATTCTGAAAAATCGTCGTTTTGATTAATTAAAAAGATAAATTAAAGAGTAGGAAAAGTAAAGGCCGCCGAAGGCCGTTATAAAATCACTTGCATGTTATTCTTTACACCTTCGCAAATGCAGAGGGTAAGTTCGATAACCAAGTCTAACCAATTGGCTTAGATATCTACATTTTAGTGACAGTATGTCAAATTTCAAAATTCAATAGTAATTATTAACAGCAATGTATCTGAATATAAATATAAGATCAGTGGCGGAACCACGG
>NW_016157193.1:39938-51693 GCF_001687245.7 Rhagoletis zephyria
GTAAGAGGGGGGAAGGTTGTGTGTTAAAACAGAAAAATATTTGGAGTTATAAAAACTTTGGTTATGTAAGAGTTAAAAAAATAATAACTCGCGAATTTTCTGCTCTCTGAAATTAAAAAATTATACAACAGGCATGCAAATCTTTAAGCGCTGTTATAAATTTTTTTCTGAAATTTATTTGTGTTTCTTGCTGTGATCTTAAATTTTAGTCATGGTAAAGAAAACCTTAAGAAGTGAGTTGTATGACATTTGGAGAAGTGTTGCTGAAACTTCTAAAAGACAACAAGGTGTCCGTGATACACAACCGCAGTTGTCAATAAAGTACAGAGCCGCAACAAGGTCCTCAAGTCGCTCGCCGGCAGCACTTGGGGCAAAGACAAAGAAATGTTGCTGGCAACATACAAGGCAATTGGTTGGCCGGCTCTAAACTATGTTGCGCCAGTTTGGACGCAGTGGACGAAGCTACTGACTTGTCAGAACGCCGCACTCCGGACAGCGACTGGGTGCCTTCTGATGACGCCTGAGCACCACCTGCACAGCGAGGCCCAAGTGCTCCCCGTAAGGGAACACAACAAAATGCTCTGTTTGCAATTTCTGGTGGGGTGTCACAGAAGTGAACACCCTAACAGACCGTTGCTTCAGGAGGAGCCTCCACCCAGGCACGTCAGGGGGCACCTAGTCGTGTACAAGGACGCAGTCCAACAGTACGTAGACCAACCATTGGACCCGACGTCATACAGACGAGCCATCAACGACATTCATAAAGAGTCAGTCACCACCTACCTCGACTCTCGACCTATGAATGCCGTAATATGAGCCCAATCACCACCTGTGGAAGAGACGGAGCTTCAACTGCCACGAGAGACCCGCGTTACCCTGGCTCAATTACGGTCTGGATACTGCAGCCGCCTCAACAGCTACCTGTCCAGATTCGACCCCAATATCCCCAATGAGTTCCCGGCATGTGGAGAGTCCCCCCACGACACCAATCACCTCTTTACATGCCAGCTCAATCCGACTCAGCTAACACCCCTCTCCCTCTGGTCCGAACCCATCGAAGCAGCTCGTTTCCTGGGCCTCCCTTTAGTTGAGCTTGATGAAAATGATTGAACGTAGACCCGAAAAAGGCGGGGCTTAGTAGTTCCGCTACAACAACAACAACAACAACATGTAGAAGTTAAATAATAAGGGGGAGAGAACACCACCTAGTGAAACCCCTTGTTTAATTCTTTGTGGTTTCGAGGTTTGATCTCGGAATATTACTGACGACTGTCGACCACTCATATAATTCGCCGACCATCGCTTCAGTTCCTGTGGGAGTGAGGAGGCCTCGATGTCTTTTAGCAGCGTTGAATGGCAGACGGTGTCAAAGCCAGCGCTGCTAGGACCGTTCTCTCACAGGGACGGTTTCGATTTAGGCCACGAGTTATTTGTGTGTTTATGGCGTTAAGCGCTGTTCTTGTGCTATGCACGGAATCCGTGCTGATGCTTCGCTGGGGTCAGGTGGCATGTGAAGTATGGGAGTAGCAGGGCCTCAAGTGTCTTCGCGACCGGGGAAAGGAGCGTTATCAGGCGATAAGAGTCTCCTTTGTTGGCGGGCTTCCCCGGTTTCAGCAGTGGGACCACTCTCCCTGATTTCCACACATCAGGAATGATGAGAGTGGCCATAGACAAGTTGAGGACCTCCGTTAGGTCAGCTACTCCCGTAGACTCCAAATGTTTCAACATAAACAATAGCGATATAACTCTTCTTTGCCTCCTGAACTTTACTAAAGCATTTGACTTAGTAAATCATGACCTTCTTTGCAAAAAGCTTAAATATTTATTTGGATTTTCTGACAGCTCTATTAAACTTATGACCAGCTACCTCGCGGGAGAACGCAAAAGGTGACGGGCAAGACTGCTTCCTCAATGTCTTGTAATGTTGTCTCCGGTGTACCACAGGGCTCTGTCCTTGGTCCTCTTTTGTTTAGTCTTTTTGTTAATGATGTTTTCTCTGTGTGTCAGTATGTCATTATCCACGCATATGCTGACGACATTCAATTGTATTTGTCCAGTCGTGTTGCTCTTGTGGAAGATTTGTGTTTCAAAATTAATAGTGACCTGTCAGCAATTTCGCAATGGGCTCGTGATAATTGTCTTTGTCTAAATGCTGATAAGTCATATGTGTTGCCAATTAGTAATAGTGTAGTACATGTGGAAGATATTCCACAACTGTTTGTTGGTAATAGTGCCCTAATGTTTACTGACAAAATAAAAAATTTAGGTTTCGTTGTCAATTCTATGTTAAGCTGTTCTGACCACATAAATGAAGTTTTAAGTAATGTGTATGTTTTTTACGCAGACTACGAATGTCAGCGTCATTTACACCTTTGGAGACAAGAAGAAAGTTAGCTATTCAACTCATTGTACCGCAAATAACGTACTCTGAGCTTGTTTATAGCAAACTTGATTCTATTTCTTCTCATAAAATAGATGTTGCGTTTAATAATGTTACGCGTTATGTATATGGCCTAAGAAGATATGACCACATCTCTTGGTGGAGAACCAGAATTCTGGGATCCAGAATTTTTAATTACCTATCCGCTAGAAATTGTATATTTATGTTCAAGCTAATAGAATTCCAAACCCCAAGGTACCTATACGAGAAGTTAAAAGTAACAAGGTCAAGCAGAAATCATAATCTGAATCTCCCTAAATACTCCTACTTACCCTCATCAAGCAGCCTTCGTTAATGCTGTAAGGCTCTGGAATTCCATCCCTGAATCTTTCAAGGCTGTTATGAATAGGGGTAACTACAATGTCATAATTCATAGTTATTTTAATAATTTATGATGAATGTGATTGTGATATGGCTGTTCTATTTTCTCTGTCTCTGTCTCTTTTCTCCTAATTGATCAAATTTCTGTGTTCGAATTGTGCATTTAATAAAAACGACAACTTTTAATTTATAATGTTTAGGAGTAAGTTTTAATTTTAAGTTTAATAAATTAATTTATTCAATTTTTTTTTCTCTTTTTAACTGATGATTTAGTATTAAGTATTTTAAATAAATATATATATATTAATTTCTTCAATATGCCGAACTCTTAGTTTTAAGTTTACACAGCGTAATGTTAAGGAATTAAATTTTGTGTAACTACCAACCAGTTGACGTACTATAAAAGGCAAACAAGTCTTACAGATACAACCCCTTTCTTTAAATAAATAAAGCAATAAATAAATAAACATAGAGATTCCGTTGGGTTCAATGGCTGTGGAGGTTTTCGCCTTCCCGATAGCCCCCTTCACTTCACAGCTGGTGACAACAAGGTGAACACTGTTTTTTGGCAGCTTGTGCAGCCTCCTGGTCACTCGACGTTTGGCCCTGTCTACCGAAGGATGCAGTGTGAATTTCCTACTGAAGTAGGTTGCGCATTTCTTCGGGTCCGACGAAGCGCGACCTTCGAATGAGATTTCCACTCTGTTGTTGTAGCAGCATACAAGCTACCCTTGGGTAGTCCTTGGCCAAATATAAATCTGGGTCGTTCCGGTTACGTAGACCCGACTGCGGTGGGAACGATTCTGTCATCACGCTTCGTTGGGTTGGACAAGAACCTCACGGTTGATCAGAACTTTTTCACACCAGATGTGAAGCGACAGGCCTTAGTGCTCCTCCCACTTTTTCCGCTTGTGGTGGTTTACCAGTTGCCGAATCTCCAAATTAAGGACCCTCAGACGAGGGTCCCCGGGATAGACCTGGCGTAGGTGGTCACGCTCATTTGCTAGTACAGCTGCTTCGGCCGAAAAATTTGGGCGGACTTCCGCGATACTTCCGGACGGGATGAAGCGACCCGCTGCGGAAGTGACTACCCTGCGGAACTGGCGTTCGCCAGCATGTACGTTTGTGGGTGTAGGAAGGGCGGCGAGGTTGGTGTAGGTTCGGTGGTCCGCGGGAGCAAAGTCGGTGGGCTTATTGATCGCGATGATTATGGGTAGATGGTCTGATGCTAATGTTAGCATATTTCGCCATAATATGCTATTGATCAGACCAGCAATTGTGAGGTTGTTGTTGTTGTAGCGGCTACAACAACCCCGCCCAGATCGGATGATATCTCAGTCGTTGACGTCGAGTTCCACTAACGGAAGCCCCAAGAAGCGTGCAGCCTCTATGGGGTCGGTCCATAGGGACGACGCCGTTAAGGTTTCCGGGCATGCGAAGAGATGTTTCGAGTCGTGAGGGGTCTCTACGCATGCCGGACATTCGTTCGGCACATCCGCATTTAACCTACTCAGGTAGGAATTCAGCCTGCTGCAGTAGCCAGAGCGAAGTTGGGCTATTGTTGTCCTGGTCTCCCGAGGCAGATAGAGCCCCGTCGCGTCAATGTCTGGTGTTATGTGCCTAGAACGGCATTCACAGGTCTTGAGTCTACATAACTCGAGACCGCGTCCGTGTGAATGCCGTTCAGGGCCTGTCTGTGAGCTGACGGGTCCAGAGGTTGCTTAATGAACCTCTGGACTTCGTCCGTCAGTTCATATAGATGCCGCCTGACGTGCCTAGGCGAGGGCTCCTCTGCAAGCAGCTGTCTATTTGGGTGGTCAACAAGAAACTGCTTGCAGAGCATCGTGTTGTGCTGCCTAATTGGGAGCATTTTCGCCTCATCGTGGGGGTGGTGTTCTGGTGACATCAGGAGGCATCCGGTCGCTGTCCTAGGTGCTGTATTTTGTACCATCTGTAGCTTCGTCCACTGCGTCCTACTAGTCCCCGGCGACCACACTGGTGCTGCGTAGTTGAAAACCGGCTGGCCTTATGCTTTGTATGTTGCCAGCAACGTTTCTTTGTCTTTGCCCCAAGTACTGCCGGCTAGCGACTTGAAGACCTTGTTGCGGCTCTGTACTTTATTGACAATAGCGGTTGCGTGCGCAGAGAAGGAGAGCAGGCTGTCGAATGTTACTCCGAGTCTCTCGCTAGGGCAGGCACCTTGTCGTTGGTGCGGGGGCTTAGCGGAATCAACATTCAGTCCTTCCCTGGTCTGGGGAAACGCAGCCGCTCTTTCAGCTTCTGCGCTGCTCTCTTTTCAGGTTTAGGGCTGCTGGCGAACAGCGACCAAGAACTGCCTCCTCCTAATCCAGGATGTTAAGCGACACCGTGCCTATTGGACGGTTTGCAGCCAGGAGGGTATAAACCGGCTGTATTTTAACGGCGCCTCTTCGACACCGGGCCGCATCGGAGAGTAACGGTGGCCTTACCGCGACAAGGGGCGCTGGCGCTGTGGACCTGCTGAGATCCCCTTACATATTTTTGACTGCTGAGCTCGCCTCGACAATAAAAGCACAGTACAACAACAGCAACAAATACTGCGGTAGCATCAACAACAGCAGCAGTAGACACGGTCACATCAGCACTCATAGTAGCACTACGCGAAATGGGAACGACTCCAGTCGAGGGAGCTTCATGGAGCTCCTCACTGAAGAGGAGGCGGCGCCCTTAATCGAACACGCCAGAGACGACGAGGAGGAGCAGAGCACTAGCACCGGTATCAGGCACCGGTTGCAATACAGGTCAGAGGGTTCTCTTTCTTCTCTTTCCAGGCGCGATAACACAGGGATATCTGATTGCAGACTTGCAGCTTGTATAAAGAGGAACCCCAGGAAAACCGACTGGGCCAAGTACAATGAGCTACTCAGGTCGACTGTATAGAGGTGTTAAACAAAATAAATGAGCTGAATGGCTCCATACTGGATGCCTTTAACTCTAGCTGTCCCGTGTCTAAGCCAAAGGGGAGGTCTCTGCCTACTTGGTGGTCACGGGAGCTCTCAGTACTCAGGAAGGAGGTGCGCAGACTCTTCAATCGAGCAAAGCGCACGGGCAACTGGGACGAGTATTCAGCCACCTTAACAACATACAGTAAGGCGATTAGAAAAGCCAAGCGTAGCAGCTTCAGGTCCTTCTGTGAGACCATCTCATCTACCCCTGCGGCTGCTAGATTGCACAAAGCCTTGGCGAAGGACAGTACAGGAGCCAGGCTAGCCATTAGGCTACCAGGCGGCACTTATTCAGGTAACGAAAAGGAAAGAGCACTCGCCCTGCTATCTGCCCACTTCCCTGATGCCATTCCACCAACCCGAGATGCGGTGTTCCACGCAGTCAGGCCATCCCCATCAGACTGGAAGCTGGCTAAATGCCTAATAACCCGGCGATCAGTACGATGGGCGTTGGATTCTTTTGAAAGGTACAAAGCCCCCGGGGTGGATGGCATCAGTCCAGTGCTGTTGAAGCAGGGTGAGGAGCTCCTCCTACTTCCACACCTTGTCGACATAATGAGGGACAGTCTAGCGCTGGCCCACATTCCCGAGGTGTGGCAAAGGGCGCTGGTTATCTTTATCCCGAAAATAGGTAAGAGGGATTATTCCCTAACTAAGTCATTCAGGCCGATAAGTCTCACCTCCTTTATGCTAAAGGCAATGGAGAAGGTTATCGACAACGAAATTAGGTCTAACACTATGAAAGAGGCACCTCTGCATCCAGACCAGCATGCGTACAGAGTGGGCAGATCCACGGACACTGCTCTGTATGCGCTGACCACAGATATACAGAGTGCCCTGGAGTGTGGAGAAACAGTGCTCNTTAAGTAATGTGTATGTTTTTTACGCAGACTACGAATGTCAGCGTCATTTACACCTTTGGAGACAAGAAGAAAGTTAGCTATTCAACTCATTGTACCGCAAATAACGTACTCTGAGCTTGTTTATAGCAAACTTGATTCTANAACTTAGAACAACAAAAGGTTGCCCGCAGGGATGGGTACTATCATCCCTCCTGTGGAGTTTAGTGGTGGACGAACTCCTGCAGAGACTCACTGACAATGGCATCCGCTGCCAAGGGTACGCGGATGACATAGTGATCATTGCTAGGGGGAAGTTCGCGANATATGGCCTAAGAAGATATGACCACATCTCTTGGTGGAGAACCAGAATTCTGGGATCCAGAATTTTTAATTACCTATCCGCTAGAAATTGTATATTTATGTTCAAGCTAATAGAATTCCAAACCCCAAGGTACCTATACGAGAAGTTAAAAGTAACAAGGTCAAGCAGAAATCATAATCTGAATCTCCCTAAATACTCCTACTTACCCTCATCAAGCAGCCTTCGTTAATGCTGTAAGNAAGACCTGGGGGTGTACACCAAGGATCCTAAGATGGATGTACACCATGATTGTACGACCAACAGTAACTTATTGAGCGGTGGCTTGGGTATCCAGGACTACTCTGGCAACGGCAAGACAGTCTCTTGCCAAGATTCAACGTCTGGCCTGTGTTTGCATCACGGGAGCTATGCGCACATGTCCGACGGCAGCGCTGGAAGTAGTCCTTGATCTGGAGCCACTGCCTATTACGATTGAGCAGGTGGCAAAACGTACGCTCTTAAACTTTGCGAGAGAGGGTTTTGGAAANGTAACAAGGTCAAGCAGAAATCATAATCTGAATCTCCCTAAATACTCCTACTTACCCTCATCAAGCAGCCTTCGTTAATGCTGTGAGGCTCTGGAATTCCATCCCTGAATCTTTCAAGGCTGTTATGAATAGGGGTAACTACAATGTCATAATTCATAGTTATTTTAATAATTTATGATGAATGTGATTGTGATATGGCTGTTCTATTTTCNGAGGGACACGTCCAGGAGAGCACTTTACAGTGGTACACGGACGGCTTCAAAACCCCTGAGGCATCTTCCAAGCGGAAGTCTATGCAATCAGTCTTTGCGCAGAGATTAACCTTCGCAGGAATTATCGAAGGGAGAGGATACTTATACTAAGCGATAGTCAGGCGGCACTCATAGCTCTCTCATCCTTCGAGGTCAAATCCTCTTTAGTCNTACAATGTCATAATTCATAGTTATTTTAATAATTTATGATGAATGTGATTGTGATATGGCTGTTCTATTTTCTCTGTCTCTGTCTCTTTTCTCCTAATTGATCAAATTTCTGTGTTCGAATTGTGCATTTAATAAAAACGACAACTTTTAATTTATAATGTTTAGGAGTAAGTTTTAATTTTAAGTTTAATAAATTAATTTATTCAATTTTTTTTTCTCTTTTTAACTGATGATTTAGTATTAAGTATTTTAAATAAATATATATATATTAATTTCTTCAATATGCCGAACTCTNACAGCAATTATCGAAGGGAGGGGATACTTATACCAAGCGATAGTCAGGCGGCACTCATAGCTCTCTCATCCTTCGAGGTCAAATNGATCAAATTTCTGTGTTCGAATTGTGCATTTAATAAAAACGACAACTTTTAATTTATAATGTTTAGGAGTAAGTTTTAATTTTAAGTTTAATAAATTAATTTATTCAATTTTTTTTTCTCTTTTTAACTGATGATTTAGTATTAAGTATTTTAAATAAATATATATATATTAATTTCTTCAATATGCCGAACTCTTAGTTTTAAGTTTACACAGCGTAATGTTAAGGAATTAAATTTTGTGTAACTACCAACCAGTTGACGTACTATAAAAGGCAAACAAGTCTTACAGATACAACCCCTTTCTTTAAATAAATAAAGCAATAAATAAATAAACATAGAGATTCCGTTGGGTTCAATGGCTGTGGAGGTTTTCGCCTTCCCGATAGCCCCCTTCACTTCACAGCTGGTGACAACAAGGTGAACACTGTTTTTTGGCAGCTTGTGCAGCCTCCTGGTCACTCGACGTTTGGCCCTGTCTACCGAAGGATGCAGTGTGAATTTCCTACTGAAGTAGGTTGCGCATTTCTTCGGGTCCGACGAAGCGCGACCTTCGAATGAGATTTCCACTCTGTTGTTGTAGCAGCATACAAGCTACCCTTGGGTAGTCCTTGGCCAAATATAAATCTGGGTCGTTCCGGTTACGTAGACCCGACTGCGGTGGGAACGATTCTGTCATCACGCTTCGTTGGGTTGGACAAGAACCTCACGGTTGATCAGAACTTTTTCACACCAGATGTGAAGCGACAGGCCTTAGTGCTCCTCCCACTTTTTCCGCTTGTGGTGGTTTACCAGTTGCCGAATCTCCAAATTAAGGACCCTCAGACGAGGGTCCCCGGGATAGACCTGGCGTAGGTGGTCACGCTCATTTGCTAGTACAGCTGCTTCGGCCGAAAAATTTGGGCGGACTTCCGCGATACTTCCGGACGGGATGAAGCGACCCGCTGCGGAAGTGACTACCCTGCGGAACTGGCGTTCGCCAGCATGTACGTTTGTGGGTGTAGGAAGGGCGGCGAGGTTGGTGTAGGTTCGGTGGTCCGCGGGAGCAAAGTCGGTGGGCTTATTGATCGCGATGATTATGGGTAGATGGTCTGATGCTAATGTTAGCATATTTCGCCATAATATGCTATTGATCAGACCAGCAATTGTGAGGTTGTTGTTGTTGTAGCGGCTACAACAACCCCGCCCAGATCGGATGATATCTCAGTCGTTGACGTCGAGTTCCACTAACGGAAGCCCCAAGAAGCGTGCAGCCTCTATGGGGTCGGTCCATAGGGACGACGCCGTTAAGGTTTCCGGGCATGCGAAGAGATGTTTCGAGTCGTGAGGGGTCTCTACGCATGCCGGACATTCGTTCGGCACATCCGCATTTAACCTACTCAGGTAGGAATTCAGCCTGCTGCAGTAGCCAGAGCGAAGTTGGGCTATTGTTGTCCTGGTCTCCCGAGGCAGATAGAGCCCCGTCGCGTCAATGTCTGGTGTTATGTGCCTAGAACGGCATTCACAGGTCTTGAGTCTACATAACTCGAGACCGCGTCCGTGTGAATGCCGTTCAGGGCCTGTCTGTGAGCTGACGGGTCCAGAGGTTGCTTAATGAACCTCTGGACTTCGTCCGTCAGTTCATATAGATGCCGCCTGACGTGCCTAGGCGAGGGCTCCTCTGCAAGCAGCTGTCTATTTGGGTGGTCAACAAGAAACTGCTTGCAGAGCATCGTGTTGTGCTGCCTAATTGGGAGCATTTTCGCCTCATCGTGGGGGTGGTGTTCTGGTGACATCAGGAGGCATCCGGTCGCTGTCCTAAGTGCTGTATTTTGTACCATCTGTAGCTTCGTCCACTGCGTCCTACTAGTCCCCGGCGACCACACTGGTGCTGCGTAGTTGAAAACCGGCTGGCCTTATGCTTTGTATGTTGCCAGCAACGTTTCTTTGTCTTTGCCCCAAGTACTGCCGGCTAGCGACTTGANGTAGCTTCGTCCACTGCGTCCTACTAGTCCCCGGCGACCACACTGGTGCTGCGTAGTTGAAAACCGGCTGGCCTTATGCTTTGTATGTTGCCAGCAACGTTTCTTTGTCTTTGCCCCAAGTACTGCCGGCTAGTGACTGGAAGACCTTGTTGCGGCTCTGTACTTTATTGACAATAGCGGTTGCGTGCGCAGAGAAGGAGAGCAGGCTGTCGAATGTTACTCCGAGTCTCTCGCTAGGGCAGGCACCTTGTCGTTGGTGCGGGGGCTTAGCGGAATCAACATTCAGTCCTTCCCTGGTCTGGGGAAACGCAGCCGCTCTTTCAGCTTCTGCGCTGCTCTCTTTTCAGGTTTAGGGCTGCTGGCGAACAGCGACCAAGAACTGCCTCCTCCTAATCCAGGATGTTAAGCGACACCGTGCCTATTGGACGGTTTGCAGCCAGGAGGGTATAAACCGGCTGTATTTTAACGGCGCCTCTTCGACACCGGGCCGCATCGGAGAGTAACGGTGGCCTTACCGCGACAAGGGGCGCTGGCGCGGCGGACCTGCTGAGATCCCCTTACATATTTTTGACTGCTGAGCTCGCCTCGACAATAAAAGCACAGTACAACAACAGCAACAAATACTGCGGTAGCATCAACAACAGCAGCAGTAGACACGGTCACATCAGCACTCATAGTAGCACTACGCGAAATGGGAACGACTCCAGTCGAGGGAGCTTCATGGAGCTCCTCACTGAAGAGGAGGCGGCGCCCTTAATCGAACACGCCAGAGACGACGAGGAGGAGCAGAGCACTAGCACCGGTATCAGGCACCGGTTGCAATACAGGTCAGAGGGTTCTCTTTCTTCTCTTTCCAGGCGCGATAACACAGGGATATCTGATTGCAGACTTGCAGCTTGTATAAAGAGGAACCCCAGGAAAACCGACTGGGCCAAGTACAATGAGCTACTCAGGTCGACTGTATAGAGGTGTTAAACAAAATAAATGAGCTGAATGGCTCCATACTGGATGCCTTTAACTCTAGCTGTCCCGTGTCTAAGCCAAAGGGGAGGTCTCTGCCTACTTGGTGGTCACGGGAGCTCTCAGTACTCAGGAAGGAGGTGCGCAGACTCTTCAATCGAGCAAAGCGCACGGGCAACTGGGACGAGTATTCAGCCACCTTAACAACATACAGTAAGGCGATTAGAAAAGCCAAGCGTAGCAGCTTCAGGTCCTTCTGTGAGACCATCTCATCTACCCCTGCGGCTGCTAGATTGCACAAAGCCTTGGCGAAGGACAGTACAGGAGCCAGGCTAGCCATTAGGCTACCAGGCGGCACTTATTCAGGTAACGAAAAGGAAAGAGCACTCGCCCTGCTATCTGCCCACTTCCCTGATGCCATTCCACCAACCCGAGATGCGGTGTTCCACGCAGTCAGGCCATCCCCATCAGACTGGAAGCTGGCTAAATGCCTAATAACCCGGCGATCAGTACGATGGGCGTTGGATTCTTTTGAAAGGTACAAAGCCCCCGGGGTGGATGGCATCAGTCCAGTGCTGTTGAAGCAGGGTGAGGAG
>NW_016157193.1:56263-59292 GCF_001687245.7 Rhagoletis zephyria
TTTATAAATTTGATCGCATGCGACACATTTTTGTCGCAAAGCGGATGCCATAAAAGTTTGAGGATAGGGCGGATTACCATTCGCCTACAGGCGGCTTATACAAAACCCAATAATACGACACTATTAGACAGAGTATTAGGGGAAAATAGCTGCGAATATCCTTTGCATGGTATGTGCCTATTTCTTTTCCTTGCAAATCTTCCAGTTGGTAGTAACAGTTCCCGAGCTTTTTACGGATTCTACATTTTACAAACTGAGGTCCTAGTTGTACATTAAAGTTTTAGGTAAACCTGCTAAGAGTGAAATTGCGGCGAAAAACTCCTTGACCTTCTTTAAAGGAGACAGGCTTCGAACGCAAGTTATATTGTTTTTCATTGCGATCGTGTGCTCTGCGTATACTTGCTTGTATGTCTTTTCTCAGCAATGCCAGATTATCCGATCGCGAAATTGGTACAATAGGATCTTCGAGTAAATATAGATCTTTAAGCAATTTGTAATCAGAGCCATGCGTGATCATATCTAAGTCGAATAAAACACGATATGTGGAACAACCTTGGGACTGATGTAGGGAAGATCTTAATGAACACGAAATACTGGTAAGGTGTAAGTCCCACTCGGTCTGATCCTCCTTCAAGTATAATCGAATGGCGGCTAACAGTGATCGATTCACTCGTTCGGCGGCATTGCTTTGCGGGGAGTATAACGCAGTATTAACGGGACTTATACCTAGCTCGACAAGAAACGCGTTAAATCGTTGTCTTTAAATTGCGTGCCGTTGTCGCTGATAATAGTTTCGGGTACCCCAAAGCTGTGAAATATATTTTTCAAGAAAAATTCTTGCATCGCATGGGAGTTGAACTTTATCAAGGGCTGTATCCAATGGTACTTGCTAAAATGGCCAAGTACTATCAGCAACCCTATATGACCACTTTTGCTACGCGGATAAGGTCCGAGTATTTTAGGATTGTTCGCCGTCGGAATTGGTGTGTCATCGACGTGAATTCCTAGCGGTAGCCTGACCTCCTTCGTCCAGGCTGTGAAAAGGGTCGCAGAGGATTTCGCAGGGGAGAGGGCTAGACACTTTGCAGTGAAGAAGCGAGAAAGTTCAGAGAGATATCCGTTTACTTTCGAACACAGGTCATCAATTCCATTCCCAGTCGCCATGATCGAGCAATCGTCGGCGTAAGAGACAATCGAGACTCCCTCTGGTGGTTGAGGGAGCTTTGAAATGTAAAAGTTAAACAGTAGGGAAAGGACACCACCCTGTGGAACCCCCTGTTTAATTTTTCTAAGTTTGCTCGATTTGTGTCTAAACATGACCGACGAGTGTCGACCATTTATATAATTTGCCGACCACCGTTTGAGCCTCTGTGGGAGAGAGGAAGCCTCTATATCTTCTAGTAGAGTGGAATGGCTGACAGTGTCAAAAGCCTTTGACAGGTCCAACGCTACTAGAATCGTTCTCTCACAGGGACGTTTACGGTTAAGGCCACGAGTTATCTGAGTGTTTATGGCGTTAAGTGCTGTTATTGTACTGTGCACTTTACGGAAACCATGCTGATGCTTCGCTGGGGTCAAGTGGTTTGTGAAATACGGGTGTAGCAAGGCCTCGAGTGTCTCCGCTACCGGGGAAAGGAGTGTTATCGGACGATAAGAATCTCCTATGTTGGCAGGTTTCCCCGGTTTGTGAGGTCTGGCGAGCTGCTGCAATCCTGGTGGGGGCGTCGTCGCTCATGGTGCAGAATGTCAAATCGTCTATGTGCTCAGCCAAAAGATTTCCCCTACGATCTTTGGCCAGGCTTGAGTGCCAGAGATCGTGGTGCGCGTTGAAGTCATACCATTCGGTTTTCAGCTCTGAGTAGCGCACCTATGTCAGGGTGATATCCTGCCGGGCAGCAGGTGACAGGGGGTATATAGACGTTAAATATTTCGAGCTCGGGAGGTTTGCTGCTGCCCAGGGGAGCTTCTCGGAGCCGTGCAGGCTCTTCGGGCGTTGGGTGCATTGCGCGAGCGGGTAGCCGTGGAGGCTGATCGTGCCGTTTGGAAGTAAGATTGTTGTTGTTAAATGTGGGGTTTTTTTTCTTGTTGTTTTCTCAACTCAAAAACTGGTTTGGGAGTCCTAAGTTTTGTTATGTTTTTATGTCGAGCCTTTAAATGTAGGGTTTAATGCTTAAGCGGGCACCAGGTAGTCGATCTGGCTGTGCCTCTGGCGAAAAAGAGAAACAAGAAATCATAAAACATAAAAGATGACTTACATATGGCAGTCCAGCTCCAGCGATGAAAGGTCTTCCAGCGTTGGTATCTATGGTTGGATCCTAATTCAGGAAGGGGTTTTTTACGGATTTTCAAAGATTCCAAATTTTTTCTTTTCGCCTTTAAATTCTTTTTTTTTTTTNGATGTAGGGAAGATCTTAATGAACACGAAATACTGGTAAGGTGTAAGTCCCACTCGGTCTGATCCTCCTTCAAGTATGATCGAATGGCGGCTAACAGTGATCGATTCACTCGTTCGGCGGAATTGCTTTGCGGGGAGTATATACGCATACCGGGACTTATACCTAGCTCGACAAGAAACGCGTTAAATCGTTGGCTTTAAATTGCGTGCCGTTGTCGCTGATAATAGTTTCGGGTACCCCAAAGCTGTGAAATATATTTTTCAAGAAAAATTCTTACATCGCATGGGAGTTGAACTTTTTCAAGGGCTGTATCCAATGGTACTTGCTAAAATGGCCAAGTACTATCAGCAACCCTATATAACCACTTTTGCTACGCGGATAAGATCCCAGTAGGTCAATGTATAATCTTTGAAAGGGTCGGCACGTGGGGTTGTGAGCACCCGTTAGCGGACGAAGCGTGCTATTTGGGACCTTGTTCTCTTTCCAGATTTCACACTTGCGTATGTAATCACGCACATCTTTGGCTAAGCCAGGCCAAAATAGATGCCGACGCAACTTCTCAATGGTTGTTGTTGTTGTTGTTATAGCGGCTACTAAGCCCCGTTCGGGTCGGTTCATCCATCAACGTTGTCG
>NW_016157193.1:59392-84172 GCF_001687245.7 Rhagoletis zephyria
GAGCTATGCAAGCTTGTCGAAATATTCGTTGAATATCGCATTTTCTGTCAAACAGAATTTTGCTTGCTCTGGTGTAGCGAAGTGTTAGAAAATTGGGAAAAATGTATGATTTTGCATTTGTTTTCTTACTTTTTGGCGGCTAGACACTAATTTAAATTTTTTTTTTACTATTTTTATGTAGTTCTGACGTCGTGAATACTAAACACAAGTGTTAGAATTTTTTTGAGTACACAGTTTTTTAGCCCCTGCAATTTTAGTCTGATAATGTGCAAATTTCAAGTGGCTACGAATTACCGTTAATTTTTTAGAATTTTTTTTTGACGCANTAGCTCCGCGAAGTTTTTTAAATTCTGCGGTTCTTATTAGCTTAACACGATTTCAAATGCAAATAGCGATTCATATATATAATCGGAAAGTGAATTTTGCTAAATAGTAAAGTGATAGTGACACTAGTTTAAGCAAATCAAATTAAATTAAAGTGTAATTTGAGACTAGAAAGAAAACGGTGAAAGTGAAGAGAATAGTGATAGGCGAAAAGGCGCGCAGCAGCGGCTTCGTGCTTTACCTCTAGTCAATACAACACATACAAACACAAATAACAAATTGTGAACAATAATAAACACAAGTGTCGATAACACCGTGCGACAAGGCTTGGGACGTCGGCAACTAAATAAAAACACTCAAAAGTGCAGTGAAGTGTCTGCCAAGAAGATGGGTGACTGCCATAAGTGCAAAGGCCTAATACGTGGTGAGAGTGGAATCCGCTATGAAGGTAAATGCGGCACAGTGTTTCACTGGGCAAAGAAATGCTCTGATCTCGATGAGTTCAGAAAAAAAGTCCTTGCGGACAATGCCTATGTGCGCTTTATGTGCGATGGTTGTCTCACATATATGCATAATATTGATGAGGTGTTACGAACTTTCAAGACTTTGAAGAGTCGCAGAAAATGCAGGTTAAAGAGCTAAAGCGCCTTTTAGAAGCATAGAGAGGAAATTCGGTGAGCGTATAGATGCAATGCAAAGAGTTCAAAAAACATGCGAAACGAGCATAGCCGAAGCCAATAAGATGAAAGCTGTAGCTGAAGATGTGAAAAAGCATAGCCAAGATCTATGCGAGGCTATGGTACGAAATGAGAGTGAAAGTAGAAAAATATGTGAAGAAATAAAAAAGTCAGTAAGTGAAGAGCTGAAATCAAGTCATCATAGCAAGGCCTCATATGCTGAGCGTTTAAAAAGCGGAATAGTGAACAACAAAGAACCGAAAATAAATAAAGATCATAAAACCGAAAGAGAAGCAAGACGCGATGAAAACAAAAGAGGACCTGAATAAGAACGTTGATCCATCGTATCTAAAAATAAGCAATGTGCAGGGTAGGAAAAGTGGTACAATCATTATTCAAAGCGAAAACGAATCTGAGGGCGATAAAATAAAGACCGCAATTGCAATTAAAATGAGTGACCGCTATGAAATTAGAGTGCCGAATACGGCTAAACCCAAGTTTATAGCGGTTGGAGTAAGCTTTAAATATGAAAGCGAGCAATTTGTAGAAATGATAAAAAAACAAAATGAATGTTTAAAAAGTGCTGACTTTAAAATTATTAAACACATTGAAGTCAAGAAAGATAGGTCTAAATACTATAATGTGCTCATTGAAACGGACGGACGTTGATACCTTCTCGGCAGTGCTCAAAAGCGATAAAATAAATATTGGGTGGGAGAAATGTAGAGTCCAAGATGGTATGGGTGTGTCAGTCTGCTACAAATGTAAGGGCTTCAGTCATATAGCTACGAAGTGCAAGGATGAAGAGGTCTGCCGGAAGTGCTTGGGTAATGCTAAAACAATGGAGTGCACAAAGGAGCAAATAAACAAGTGTATCAATTGCATTCGTGCAAACAAAAAATTTTATCTAGGGCTCGACGTGAACCACTTGACAACTAACCGACAGTGTCCTGTATACATGAAGAAACTAGAGCATAAGAGAAATAGAGCCAGCTATTAACAATTACAGTCAGTTAATAGGAACCGTGGCATGGAGTTGACGGTTCAGCCAGTACATGAAAAGCATAACAGTTACTTGAAATGCGTTTATCTTAACATAAGTAGTATAATAGCTAATAAAATAGAACTTGAAAGGCTAATTGAAATTGTTGATCCGGATATAGTTCTACAGTATCGGTCATATCTATAGCACGCCATTTCCAAGTGGTATTGTATGCCCCTTATGTTCATTTACTTATTTTTAAGAATTTTCAATTAAAATTTAGTTCATTCTCAGACAAACCCCATATATACCCAAGTTCAACAATTTGTAGAAAACTACAAAAATGGGTAACAAATTTTCACCTAAATTTGAGACTTTTTTCCCAGAAGTGTTAGAATTTTTTTGAGTACACAGTTTTTTAGCCCCTGCAATTTTAGTCTGATAATGTGCAAATTTCAAGTGGCTACGAATTACCGTTAATTTTTTAGAATTTTTTTTTGTCGCATTGGCTTCCATATAATGAATAAACTCAATTTTTTTGTATATGGAAGAAAACCGCAACACCTTTGGCAAAAAAAAATTCTAAAAAATCAACGGTAACTTTTAGCCACTTGAAACTTGCACATCATCAGACTAAAATTGATTGGGCTATAAAACTATGTATTCAGAAAAATTCAAACACTGCCGAGAAAAAAGTTTGAAATTTAGGTGAAAATTTGTTGCACTTTTTTGTAGTTTTCTACAAATATTTAAACTTTAGTAAGAAACTGAATGAGATATTCGCCCATCAGGCAATGAAACAGTTAATTAACTTTAATACTAGGGTTACTGAATATTCCGAAACACTGATCGACTTATTGTACTCGAACGCAAAGGAAGTGTCATGGGAAAAAGCGGAGGAACATATAATATTGGATCATGAAACTATAATGTTCAAATGCGATATAAAAAAACAATGCCCTATCAGTAAACTGTCTGAAATACCTTCGTGGGATTGGACAACCTTATAAATCTTTTGCGACAATGCACCTTCGCTGACCTGAATAGTCTCAGTCCTGATGGTATTAACTGTTTGATTTCGAGTATGAAAAAACTAACTTCTCGTGTACAAAAGCGGGTCAAAATCCGAAATAAATGGTATGACAGACAATTGACTGAAACTAATAAAGAAAAATGTAAGTTACACCAAAGGGCAGTGATCACTGGTGATCGGGTAGAATACAACGAAATAAAGAAAGCGTATAAAAAATGATCAGAATTAAAAAATACAATATATGGTATACAAGGTGGAAATTAATAGAGGTGACAGTCGTTTAATGTGGAAACATTTGAAGAATATTGCCAATAATTGTTCATAGTATCATCGATATTAATAAGAATATAGAAAACATTAATTAGGATCCGATTCAACAGGAAAATGATCGAGGGACCTTTAAATTTTGTGAGATTAGTACAGATGATATTATCCATATAGTAAAGAAGTTCAAGATAAAAATTGGTGGAAATAATTTATTATCCGAGGGTGTAATCAAAGACTCCGTTGAATACATGGGTCACTTTTATGCCCTATTAGGATATAAGAGCCTTCAGTTGGGAATAGTTCCGACAGAATGGAAAACTTCGACCATTGTCCCTATAAAAAAGGTCAAAAACACCATAAAATCGGAGGAGCTTAGGCCAATAAACACCCTTCCCAACTTAGAAAAAATACTGGAAACGGTTGTAAAAAATCAACTATTAAACTATATTGAGTCAAATAAAATACTCATTAAGGAGCAGTCAGGTTTTGGGGCTAATCACTCATGCGAAACAGCTCCAAACTTGATCTTATCACAATGGAAGGAGGACCTGAACTCAAAGAAAACTATCTTGGCGGTGTTTGTGGACCTTAAGAGAGCCTTCGAGACAATCGACGGAAATAACGCTAAAAAGCTCGAATATATTGGTATAGATAACATCGAACTTACATGGTTCCGTAGTTTTCTTTATGATAGGAAGCAACAAACGGTGATTGGCACAGCTCTATCCACAAAGGTAGCAGTAGATATTGGTCTACCACAAGGGTCGGTGTTAGCTCCAATACTCTTTAATATTTATATCAACGACATAAACTCAGCATTGAAGTATTGTAAGGTAAAATTGTTCGCCGACGATACCCTCTTAACCCCCAGTGACTGTAATCTACCCAATGCAATGATTAAAATGCAAGAAGACCTTCGTTGTTTGTATAAATGGATGTGCGTAAACAGACTGCAATTAAATGTGAACAAGACAAAGTTTATGGGCATATCTAGAGCAGCTAACGTTAGCTCCGATAATTACAGTTTAAAAATTAAAGATGAAGTAATTGAGAAAGTGAGAATCATTAAATATCTAGGTATATATATCGATGATAAGTTAAAATTTGAGGAACATATTGAGTACACAGTAGCAAAAATTGGTAAAAAAGTTGGTCTCATGAAAAGATCATGTAAGTACTTAGGAAAGAGGTATAAGACTTATCTCTTTTATAGCAAGCGACACACCAATAGATAAGCTTCAAAAAATGCATAATAGGGCTATGCGATTTATCTTGAACAAGCGGTACGACACACCCATACAGGAAATGATCGCAGAATTAAACTGGCTGAGCGTGAAACAGCAAATTTTCTATCACGCTATGAAATTCGTGTTTAACATAAAACAAGGTAGACTCCCAGATTATCTGAGTGATATCCTAAGATATAATAGTGAAACCCATTCGTATTTACTCAGGGGAAATAACAGCTTCAGGCTGCCGCTGTATAAAACGGAAATAGATAAGAAGATTATCTTTTATAAGGGATTAAAATGTTACAATGAACTTCCTGCTCAAATACAAAATTGCGAAAACATTGGTACCTTCAAAAGGCTGCTACTTGATCACTGTAGAACATTGGCTATCAGATAGAAAGGTCCGGCATGGAACTAGTCCTCTTCATCCGTACTAGCTGGATGACCCTGGATTTAGTCCATTCAGATCACCCATAATGTATGAAATAAGAAGGTCGGCATGGAAACTAGTCCTTTCGGTCCGATCAAATAGCGCGACTCTGGATTTCGTCCATTCAGATCGCCTGCCGGTAGAGAAGTTTATAAGAAGCGGCTTGGAAACTAGTCCTTTCCAACCGCTCAGTTGTAGCGGCTCTGGAAATTACACTCTTAGACCGCATATCGTACGTGATATATTTACGGTACTGCTTGGAATCCCGTCCATTCCAACATCATCGAGAATATGCTATCTTAGTTAAATATACATAATTAGTCTGTTCCTTTGAACTTCGGACTAAAACCTGTGGAACTGTCAAACTACAATTTTACGCTCTCAAATGAGAGTAAAAGGAGAACAGATGCAGAAGTGCATAGGAACGCAAAAAGCACTATTTCCTGTAAAAACGTCAGACGGTTTGTTTACATGTCATTGGTACTACACTGATTTGGCTGAAATATCACTAAATAATTATTAAAATCTATACATATTCAAATATTTCGTTGTTTACTTCCATTTTTTAACAAATATAAGGTTCTTTGCTTTCACCGCTTTGTGTTTTTTTTTTCACATGTAAATCAGCTGATCGTTTGACACTTTTCATGAACTTACAGGAAAAAAAACTCCGGACTAAATCCTGTAACTTCCGACTAGGAACAGTTACTCAGTTATTCTCTCAAATGTGTTCCCACTTACAGGTTTTATGTCAATAGGAACGACTTCCTGTAAGTTCTTACTAAATCCTGTAAACCGGACTGCTATTGGAACAGACTAACTATTATATAGCTTAGAAGGAAAAATGTAGCAGGTTAACGTATTTTAAGCATTAAATTTAACTTTACTTTTATTGTATATTGCAATACATAATTCAAATGTATATACGTGAATGTATATAGGTCAAATGACTGTAATAAATAAATAAATAAATAAATACTTATGAAAGAAAATCCCAATAATCTGTTGGCACGATCTCTGAGAACAAAATCATAGAACTGTTTATAGTTTTAATATATTTTAAATAGATGTGGATCACAAAATTTCTTAAATATAATCTGTCTTATCCTGAGTTTCGCCCGAAAAAAAATTCACCCGGAAATTGATGTTCCGCCCATAGCAAATGCATGGAAACCAAAAGTGAACCGGTTCGGGGAAAATGAAACTCATGATAAGGCTAATTGTATGTCAACATATATTCGAATGACTACACTTGAACGCTGTCAAACTTTTTCTGCTCCTGGCCAGTTTTCTAACCCATTTATATATAAGCACCTACCATTGATATATCTGCATACTAAATTTCAAGTTCGTGGGACTTATAGTTCCGAAGTTATAGCTGATAAAAAATTCCATGCCTGTTGGATGTGCCATGCACTCTTTTCCAAACTCATTTATATATACACTATTATAAGTACCTACCATTAAAATGGCTGCGTACGAAATTTCACGTTCAAGCGACTTATAGCTCCGCAGTTATAGCTGATAAAACATTCCAGGTCCATGGGACGTGCCGCTCCCCCTTTTACAAACTCACTTATATATAGCCTACTATAGGCACCTGCTATAGATACGTCTGCGTACCAAATTTCAATTTCACGTGACATATGATTCCGAATTTTCCACGCCTATGGGATGTTCCACTCAGCTATATATGCCTCACTTAAAGCGCCTACCGTAGATATGCCGGCGCACCAAATTTCAAGTTCTTGGGACTTATGGTTCCCAAGTTATAGTTGATAAAAGGGTCCACGTCTATGGGATGTGCCACGTCCCCTTTTACAAACCCCTTTATATATACTTTACTGTAAGCACCTACCATAGTTATGTCTGCATACCAAATTTCAAGTTCATGTGGCTTATAGTTCCGGAGTTATAGCTAATAAAATATTACTATTGGATGTGCCACGCCCACTTCTACAAACTCATTTATTTATACCATACTATAAGCACCTACCATACCAAATTTCAAGTTCATGTGACTTATGGTTCCGAAGTTATGATTAATAACAAATTTCACGCCTATGGGATGTGCCACGCCCACTTTTTCAAAGTCATTTATATATACTCTACTGTAAGCACCTACCATATATATGACTGCATACCAAATTTCAAGTTCATGTGACTTATAGTTTCGAAGTTATGGCTGATTAAAAATTTCACGCCTATGGGAGGTGCCACGCCCCCTTGTCGGATCCCAATTTTTTACCCTATTATAGGCCCAGGTGTCATGTCAATACTCTGTCAAAACTTTGTTCGATTCTGTCCGTCCATTTCGGCTGCAACCTGGCACATACTTCCACAAACATATAGTAGATATATCCTTCTCTTAGCGTAAAATAATTTTTGGGGATGTCTCGTCCTCAGGGCCACCTATCGTGTAAGTTTCAAGTCCAAATATTTCTTTTAAATTGGCTAAATTGTTTTCTAAATATGAACCAAATCAGCAAGTTAATGCAATTTTTATGAATATCTCGATCCCAGCGACACCTAGTGATTAAATTTTTGTCGAAATATTTCTCTTCAAGGTGCTGAAATATGTTCCAAATATGAACGAAATCGGTCCAGCCGTTTAGTAGTTTAGTGACATTTAATATACGGAAAACTATGAAATTGTGAAATCGGGACCTCTCAGCTTTCTTCATTTTTCGGCAACAACAACAAACATTTTTTTTTTTTTTTTTTAATCAAACGAAAGAGATTTCATTTCGATATATATAGAAGATTAGATTAAACAAGCACGATGCGAGAAGCATAGACAAAATTTCGGTTTCACAACTATCCTATCTTTTAAGTTGGAACCAACAATACACACCCACAAAATTTCATTGAAATCGGTTAAGCGGTTTCGGAGATTAGCGTAAACGAACACAGTGACACGGGGTATTTGTATATTAAGATACTTACTATAAGCACCTACCATAGATACGTTTGCGTACCAAATTTCAATTTCATTTGACTTATGGTTTTGAAATTATAGCTGATAAAATTTTCCACGCCTATGGTATGTGCCACGCCCCCTCTTACAAACCCATTTATATATAAGCACCCACCATTGATATATCTGCATACTAGATTTCAAGTTCCGAAGTTATAGCTGATAAAAAATTCCATGCCAACAACAAAAAATTAAAAAATTTTTTAATCAAAGAACCTTCCACACAGGAGATCCAAAAATGTGCTTTTTCGATTTCCAATCATAATCGAGGCTGCAATGATTTCTCCCGGTGTTACCTCATCTATCTCGTTAACGTTGCACTGCATTCGCGGCAAACAAGCTGTTTTGCGTTGAGGAGACAGGGTCCGAGTATATTCCCTAAACAATATGGGGCATTTTGGCTGCAGAGGCTTGGACATTTTAGACATCAGGGATTTGTGTATGCATCATCGCATAGCTCTTTGAGGGCGTCAACTTTGCTTCTTTTTATTTCGTTCTTAAGCATTTTCCTTAAGTCTTTATACTGCTTCTGGCGTTCTTCAAAACCCTCACTTATTCTCAGTCTTTGAGATAGTCTTCTAGCACGCAGACAGTTAGCTCTCAACTCCTTAATTTTGTCATTCCACAAGTAGACTGGTTTTCGCCTCGTAGCGGTTCCTTTTCTAGACATGGACGCGTCACAGCCTTTGCAGACTGTGGCCACAAGATTTTCAGCTGCGTCTTTTGCCGAACAGCTCTCTCTACTAACTCCTTGAATAGTAATCTGAAAAGATTCTCATATAATGTAGATGCGTTCCATCCTTGACGCCTAATCCGTGAAAACGCGGATACAGGGGCTGTTACCGGGGATTTTGTCTCAATGATGATAGCTTGGTGGTCGCTGTGGGTGTAATGTTTGCTGACCCGCCATTTTGTTCGCCTTGCCAATGCGCTGCTACTAAAAGAATGTCTACGATTGAGCTTTTCCATCCCTTTCGAAAGGCGCTGATTCTACCTTAAGAAGTATCAAGTCCAACACTGCGAAGGTTTCAAGCACGGCTGCGCCTCTGCTATTCGTTCTACTACTTCCCCACTCCGTAGCCCAAGCGTTGAAGTCGCCCGCAATAATTAGTGGGTGTCGTGATGCTGTCGTATATACGACGTCATTGAGAAAATTTTGGAACTCATGTTGCGTCCAACTCGGAGGAGCATAGCAGCTGCATATTTGAACGCCTCTAATTTACCCAGACAAAGCCAAAATGAGAAGTGCTTGTATCTATCTCCTGAAAGTGGTGGTTACCGCACGCCCAAATCGCCGCCCGATGTGATGTGTCAGTCGCCCATCTATCCGATGTTGGAATTTTATACGGCTCAGAAATTACAGCCACGTCTGCTTCCATTTCGATCACCGTCTGCTTTAATAGGTCATAGGCCGCCTCACTGTGATTTAAATTTATCTGCAGGACCCTCATTTTACTGCCGCTGCTGCTGCACATTTGTAGGCTGGGCACCCGCTACTACCGGTTATGTGACCGACATTTTCCTCTTTGCGTTGTTTACACAGTAAGCATGTTGCCTCTTTCTTGCAGTCTTTCGCTCTGTGGTTTTCTTCGCCGCATCTCCGGCATAGTGAGGAGCGGTCGCAGTTTTTGCAGTCCTTGGCTACGTGCCCAAAGTCCCAGCACCGGAAACATTTTGTTGGCTGTATTAGCTTGCACACCCGACACACAAACCAACCGCTTTTTATTTTGCCTCTAGCTAGCAGAGAGTTTGCAGCGGACACCGGAAGTCTAATTATAGCTGTTTGAGTATTTCCGTGTGCTGTGAGTACGTTTTTACCGCTGTCGCTGTTAGATTTGGTAGATCGAGATTAGTAGACACAGAATTCACTATGTTCGCCGGTGTTGTGATCTCGTCTAGATCCTTGATCACCAGAGCCATCTCGTGCGTGACCATTTTTACTTCAGCTGCGTTTCTCAATGTTTTGCCCACGATGTCTCGATAACGAGCGTTATCGGATACTCCCTTCGCCTTTTTTATTTTAAGGATATCCGCATATGAACCTTTTCCCTTATTTGTGACAATGAATGCATCTGGCTTTGCTTTTGCTTTTTTAAATTTTGGTACAGAGCTGGTTTCCTCACCCACCCTCACCTTCTTCTTTGCTGAGTTCACGGTCTTCCTCTTCCGGTGGCGTGCTTCTTACCATTTGCCATCGCTGCTCGCGTCTGTTGGGTGTGTAGCCCTTTGCAGGTCCAATTCCATGGCGCTAGGAGAGAAAACGCTTCTTTGTTGGGGAGGAACATGAATTCGCTGCTATGTTAGCCTCATTGGTATTTTGTGAGCGTTTCCCATTTCCACTGCCCTCTACCTCATTTGTTTGCGTAGATTTTGTATCGCATCGTATGTTCACAATCAGTGTTGCCAGAAGTTTTTGGGCCGACCGGCTAGATTGGCAAAAAAAGCGGCTAAAAACGGCTAACTTTTTTTTACAAACCGGCTAACAAATCGGCTGCCGGCTAGATCGAATTTTCTCCGGCTAGTTGCTATCAAAACCGGCTAAATCTAGCCGGAAAACGGCTAAAATGGCAACGCTGTTCACATTGGTTGTGAGTGCGTTATCCGAACTAGCACGTTTTATTAGCTCAGCGATTGTAGACACCACATTTGTCATCTGTTGGTTCACATGCTTTGCGACACCATAATTTTCCTTAGCTCCTCAATTTTGGAGTTTAGTGCGCACAGATCGCTGCTGCTTTCACTATTTTGTGTGAGACTTGATTTACCCGAACTCCCACTCTGACTTTTAGATGAGTTAAAACCTACACTATTTAAAGGGCTCACTTGTGCGTTGCGCTCATTTGAACCGCTTTTGTCTTTGGCCGATCGAAGCACATGACGAACGCATACGCGTTCAGGGGATCTAGCCGTTTTTGTGATCTTCGTAAATGGCGAAGAAAAAGCCACATCTTCTAGTAGCTGGACGTTAACCCCAGCTGGGGACTGCATATTTTCTGCACGTGACTGTGGTGGATCGCCATCCATTCTCCCCCTAGCGGGTTTTTGTGTGCTAGCTGACTAAGCTTTCTCACTATAATGGTTTGTGTCCTTGCTAACAAAGCTTTTGCCACTATCTGGGTGAACACGCTCACTCAGCAACAGCTGATTTGCCGAAATTTTCGCGCCTTCTCTCCGTTTTCACATTTTATATCAGCTTTTTCACTTTTTGCCTTGAATTTGGAAAATTATAGCTCATTTACACACTCGGATATGCTTCTGTTTTAGCCCGCGATCGAGTCCTGTGTTAGTTTTCCACGCTTTGAAACCTTACGAACGTATTTCTCCGGGTAATTGCTTATTTCCACAAAAAAAAAATTGCGGAGCTTTATGTTAACACGTCCTACTTCGCATACGTATGTAAATGCACATCCAGAAGCAACAGCATCATAAAAGGTTGAAAAGGATTCACCTGGCTTTTGTTTACGTGATCTGATCATCTCTCTACTCATAAAGTCTGAGCGGTAGTCTTTGTGGTGCTCTCTAAGCGAAGCACAAATGTCCGACCAAACGATGTGATCTACTTGCTTGTGATATCGCCAATCCCACTCTCGTGCTTTCCCTACAAACAATACACGGATGCGCTTGCACATGCCAGGAAAGTCGCTATCTAGTGTTTCGTCGGTGAGAGACTTGACCCTATTAATAAATTCTTCGACTCCTAAACCATCAGCAGACCCGTCAAATTGGAGATTCCACTTTTGCATGGTGTTGGCAGTCTTCTGAGTAAATATAGAAGATACCATCGGCGACGGAGCTTCGTGTATTGCAGCTAATACGCCTTGCGCATTGCTAGGACTAGGGCTTGGACAGGGATTGGGGCCGGAGCTCATATTCAAAGAGGACATAATTCGGGTCACTGTTTGTTTAATCATATCTTGTACTTATACGGGTATAATCTACCTGGTTATCTCGACGGGTATTTCCGGTACGATTCGATCTACCTGTTCTTCAACCAACGGTCTGTCTGTCAGGTAGGGCTTCGACTTGGTTAGTACTATGGCTAGCATCCAGTGCGGACGACTGCATAGCGCTGGCATCCGAATTNTAATCATATCTTGTACTTATACGGGTATAATCTACCTGGTTATCTCGACGGGTATTTCCGGTACGATTCGATCTACCTGTTCTTCAACCAACGGTCTGTCTGTCAGGTAGGGCTTCATCCGAATTGCGTTGCTCGTGTACATCGCACGACGCTTGGGCTTAGTTTAGTTTCGAGTCATTATTCTTTGACCACCTGGATCGGCCGGGGGTGCNCACGACGCTTGGGCTTGGTTTAGTTTCGAGTCATTATTCTTTGACCACCTGGATCGGCCGGGGGTGCATTTCCAACAACAACAGGAGAGGAGTTTCCAACAACAACTTTAAGTTCTTGATGATTGATTACTTGATTACAAATATAACATAGGTTGTGGTCTTCCAACCAACCTTCTAAACAAATTGTATGCGTTCCCACAACAGATGGGACCAGATTTATATTTGGCTTAGGACTGTCACTCCAGCAACACTCCCCAAAAACTCTTTGGGGAACTTGTATGCTGCTACAACAACAACAACAAAGTTTATGAAAAACATGTTTACAATTTAATAAAAAGCATGGATGTGTGTTGTTGATTTCCTGTCTACATATAGCCCACTGGTTTCCAGGGGAAATATTTAACGATTGCTTCTGTTGGGGACTATGTTCCTGGTTTCGGAATACATTGACAACAGCAACGAACGCAGGGTATCGAACCAATAAGACACAATCAGCATAATGGAAGTAGCTATTCATAAGATGGGCTATTGAAACTCAACACAAGAAAGGTATTAAATCAATTGGCTGCTGACGATTTATAACTTTTGCGGCTCGGCAAGGGTACGCAGTTGCAGCATACACCCAAGTTCCAGACAACCGCTTTACCTAGCCATCGCAACAATCAATATCCCTAGCAATCCTATCCATATTAATGATATTTGGCGTATTTCCCAAACTCGACTAGCTAAGCAAAGAAAAATATATTCTAGTGACAATCAGTACTGGTACCCGATTACAGCCAAATACGCAATATTCTGAAATTGTTTTGAACAGTATTTCTAAGCCTGGTCTTAATCGGAGTCATGATCTTTCCCCAAGCATAAAAAAAACAAAGGAGCAGGGATGATTTGAGTTTAAATATTGCTTATAGTGGAAGTTAAAATGCTATATTTTATCCTTGGTTCTATGGAGTGGTAGGGTAGTCCGACAAGTTTCTCGGCATGGTATCTAGGCTGAATCACCAGCGTCGTAGGCTTATCAAACATAGCTATGTCCTCCCGCCTTACCACAAGTGGAAGTTAAACTAAACCAATCTAAACAACGTCAGCAAGTGAGATACGGGAACGAAGCAAAGGAAAAATTATTAAAAATCTCAAAACCAAAAAAAAAAATGTATTGGACAGCTAACGATCAGCACTACCTCAGGGAAATAAGTATATGTGCATTTATATAATCCGAAAAAAACCAGCTGGGTATTATATTAAATATTTCAACATAGATTTATTTTGAAGTAGTAACCATTAGTAACAAAACACAAACTAACTGCATTTCAATGAGCTTCCTTAAACAAAAACAAAAAGCTAAATATGAATATACCTTAGGAAATAAGTATATGTGCATGGCAATGTATATTAAACTAAAATAAGCCCCATTAACTTTTTTTTTTTAATAATTTATATGTATTCCTTTTTCCAAAAAAAAAACCTGGCTGACTTTTCTTAGCATGGAGTTCTCTAATTGCTGTAATGTTGTAACACTTATTCCATCCCACTGATTTAATAACGCATTTTTTAGCTGCTTAATCGTGTCACACTGCCGACCATTCTTGTAAACTTTGTTCGATAGGTGCCCCCACAAGTCCTCAATCGGATTTAGATCAGGGCTGACCGCTGGCCACTCTAAAACCGGTATATTTCTGGATGCAAAGAACTCTTTTGTAGTGCGCGCAGTATGAATTGGTGCGTTTTTCTGTTGGAAGATCCAAGAATCTGCAAAGAGCTCCCCAGCGAATTCGATTAGGACCTCATCCAATAGTTTTACTTATATCTCCGCATTTCTTCTCGTGGGTATGAAACAAAGCGGGGACTTTCCTGTATACCCAAAAGCTGCCCAAAACATCAGCGATCCGCCAACGTGATTTCGCGTTATGACGGGTTTGGCGGTGCTGCCGTACATCGCGCCAATACTTCTGACTGCCATCAGGACCGTCCAAATTGAATTTTGTTGTCAGAAAAATTTACATTTTGGAACTCATCCGTCCAGAGAAAAGCGATATGAGAACTTCAGTTTATATGGGAGGTGCCACGCCCCCTTTTCCTCAATCTACCACTTTTCGCCGTAAGTATGGTATTGATAACATATCGATGGCTGAGTGGAAGATCGACCTATCTCGGCAGCCAGTTCGAAAACGCTCTATCTCAAAAAACTTTTCAAGAACGCCCTATTTCAGAATTCGTTTCAAAAACGCCCTATGTCAGCATATTTTCAATACATTTTGAAGTGAGATAGGGCGTTTTTGAACCGAATTTTAAAATAGGGTGTTTTTCAATTAAATTCTGAAATAGGGCGTTCTTGAAAAGTTTTTTGATATAGAGCGTTTTCGAACTGGCTGCCGAGATAGGTCGATCTTCCACTCAGCCATCGATATGTGGCTGTGTCCATACGCGATTCCAGAGAAAAGCTGTGGCCCTTATTATGAGTTGCATTCGATTTTCAATCTTCGCTGGCTATCGAAGATCAAAAGTGAAATCCGTATTATGAGCTATGCAAGCTTGTCGAAATATTCGTTGAATATCGAAGTTTCTGTCGAACAGAATTTTGCTTTCGTTGGTGTAGCGAAGTGTTAGAAAATTGTGAAAAATGTATGATTTTGCATTTGTTTTCTTACTTTTTGGTGGCTAGACACTAGTTTTAAAATTTTTTTATTAATTTTATGTAGTTCTAACGTCGTGAATACTAAACACAAGGTCGAAAGGCTGGTTTTACTTATGAAAGAAAATCCCAATACTCTGTTGGCACGATCTCTGAGAACAAAATCATAGAACTGTTTATAGTTTTAATATATTTTAAATAGATGTGGATCACAAAATTTGTTATATATAATCTGCCTTATCCTGAGTTTCGCCCAAAAAAATTCACCGGAAAATTTTTATTCAACCCATAGTAAATGCATGGAAACCAAAAGTGAGAAGTGAACCGGTTCGGGGAAAATGAAACTCATGATAAGGCTAATTGTATGTCAAAATATATTCGAAAGACTACACTTGAACTCTGTCAAACTTTCTGCTCCTGGCCAGTTTTCTAACCCATTTATATATAAGCACCTACCATTGATATATCTGCATACTAAATTTCAAGTTCGTGAGACTTATAATTCCGAAGTTATAGCTGATAAATGATTTCATGCCTATTGGATGTGCCATGCACTCTTTTCCAAACTCATTTATATATACCCTAATATAAGTACCTACCATTAAAATGGCTGCGTATGAAATTTCAAGTTCATGCGACTTATAGCTCCGGAGTTATAGCTGATAAAACATTCCAGGTCCATGGGAAGTGCCGCGCTCCCCCTTTTACAAACTCACTTATATATAGCCTACTATAAGCACCTACTATAGATACGTCTGTGTACCAAATTTCAATTTCACGTGACATATGATTCCGAATCTTCCACGCCTATGGGATGTTCCACTCAGTTATATATGCCTTACTTAAAGCGCCTACCGTAGATATGCCTGCACACCAAATTTCAAGTTCTTGGGACTTATGGTTCCCAAGTTATAGTTGATAAAAGGGTCCACGCCTATGGGATGTACCACGCCCGTATAGCTCATGTATATATAGCCTACTGTAAGCACCTTCCGCAGATATGTCTGCATACCTAATTTCAAATTCATGTGACTGATGGTTGTGAAATTATAGCTCATAAAAATTTCCACGCCCATGAGATGTGCCACGCCCCCTTTTACAAACCCCTTTATATATACTTTACTGTAGGGCTGGGACTATCCGCACATTCGAATATCCGGATATCCATGCGGATTATCCGTTGACACGAATAAAATCCGGATAGTATGGAAATCCGGTTAATATTCGATTGTGCAAGTATTCGTATATCCGGATTTACGAAGATCCGGTTAATATTCGTATTTTCAGATATCCAAAAAAAAAATCAACAAACTGATTAATAATATTCGCGAATTCAATTATGCACACGATAGAGTGAATTAGCTCTTGACGGACTTGAAGTTGACCTTTTGTTTTGTATCGTTTTGTCACAATATAAACAAATGGCACTATTCCTATCATGATACAAAAAAAGAAGGTAGTTCCATTGTCACTTTTTCGTCACCATATTAACAACCTGACAATTAAGTAGATGGTGACATTTCGTGCTACCGTATCCAATATCTAAAATCGTCCAAATTTTGTTATTAATTTTTTGTTTATTTACAAACATTTTGTTCTTAGAATCGGAATTTGAACAAGCAAAGGGTACATATTTTGTTGGGTACGGCTCGGTTATTTGTACCATAATTTTGCGTTATTGTGTCAAAACGATTAACCCAAAGCAAATAATGTCAACACACACGTGTGGTCAAACAATTAAACGTTAGTTTAAATTAAAGATTTCTAATTTTCAGATACAAATTTATGAATAAATTCGGTTTGAAATATAGACCTTTTTGTAAGACATACTGTTTACACGGGGGCGTGGTGGAATTACGCTCCGGTGTAAATATAGCAGAAAGAAATAAATAGAACCAAGATATTGGGATTTTAGTTTTAATTCAATACAGGGTCAATTTATTTCAATATATATATATATATGTGTGGGTATAACAAAATATTTAAATACCTTTGGACTGGAGTGGCCTGGTAGCTGCTGTGTGCTCGTTGAACTGCTAAAACCGAAGTGAAGCACTGGACGTGCGGGATTTTTAATCGGACCGCCGGACAACCGATGTTAAGGGGAAACTTAACGAAGGTTTATTGTCCGGCGGGAAACTTTAGTTAACGGCGCGAATCAATATTAGTACGTGTGCACATGTATGTGTGTGTACATATGCACATATGCCAACATTAGGGCGGGTCGAAAAAATATAGAAATATTTAGGGTGAAGGCCTAAACACATACTGTGGTCAGCGTAGCCGGGGTTGAACTGATGAGGGTTATTTTTTCTAAGCGCTGCCGAAAGCCTACAACGTGGAAAGGTATTTTGCACAAAAATCCTGTGTTTGGCATAACCCGCGTTTACATTTTCTCTGTCCAAATGCGAATTTTACCTAATTTTTCAATTGGCCCCCCCCCCTCCGTCTCCGCCCCAAACCATTGCACAAATAACCGAACATTTCCCCTTTTGTTTTTGAAAGAGAAGTGGTCTAATGCTCAAAAAGTTGATAATTATGTTTCTAGTTTTCATATTAACAATCATCAATTTTGTTTCACATCCCCTCCAATATTGAACAGTAAAATATATTTAGTTTTAGAATTGGATAATACTCACGTCTCTGAGTCATGAGGCCTATAAGTCCCAAAAAAATTTCTGTTTTCAAGTTAATTGAAAGACATGGACAAAGACAATATTGAAATGTGTAATTGCAGTGTCTCAATTATAACAGTAATCGTATTCGATAGTCCTGACTAGCAAAAAAAAATTTAAAATATATTCACTAAAATTGTATTAATGTAAAAATAAAGATTTTGACAAGTAGTTATCGAAATTAATGTATAATTTAAACGTTTTTAAGATAAGATATTAACTATTTTTAAAAGGTAAATGTTAATACAACTTTTATTTATACTCCCAAATTTAGGATACAAAATACCCTCCACCAAAAAACTTAAATTGGGTAACGCCGCTTCGAATTTTTTACAATTGAGCAATTGTCAAAAATCTCCTTTTTAATCAAAAATTTGTTTATTGAAACTACCTTCTTTTTTTCATCATGATTCCTATCATCAATTTTAGAAATGCTACAATTTGCAATTTGCGTGCAAATTCACCACGCTCAAAAGTATCGTAATAGCTTTCATTATTCCGTCCATGATATTTTAAAGCCATGAAAAAACTCTCGCGGTCAATTTTATTTTATTTTTTATTTTTACCAAAGGATACTTTAATTTCCCAATACCAGGCGCTCATGCATATGAAGTAGCAAGTTTTCTATACGCATATATTTGTTTGTTGAACTTTTTAATTCGTTTGTAGAAGCCTTTGAAATTACAAAGTAGAATTTTGGAAATTTTAAAATTTATACAAACAATTTTGTGCGTAGAAATAGAAAACTTGTTACTACACATTTATGAGCGCCAGGTATTGTTTTGATAACGAAAAATCCGGATATTCGGATAGCCGAATATTATCTTAGCTTCCAGAGTAACCGGATTTTTCATTTAGGTATCCGGATATTCGAATATTCGGTTTATCCGGATAGTAGAAAAATCCGGATGAAGTTCCCAGCCCTATTTTACTCTAAGCACCTACCATAGTTCTGTCTGCATACCAAATTTCAAGTTCATGTAACTTATAGTTCCGGAGTTATAGCTGATAAAAAATTCCGCGCCTATGGGATGTGCCACGCCCCCTTTTAAAAACACGTTTATATATACATTCGTATAAGCACCTACCATTGATATGTCTGCATACCACATTTCAAGTTCGTGAGACTTATGGTTATGGTCGCAATTTTTTACCCTATTATAGGCCCAGGTGTCACACGGTGGGACGTCCCCATATAAGCTGCGGCCAAAAGTAGTAACCGTACTGAAATTTCGTATATACAGATCTTGTGGGCGGAAATAGTAAATATTATGCAATTTTGATAAAATTCCGAGTATATGCTGGTTTTAACGAGAAAAGCTTAAACATGAAAGATCGTCAAAATCGGTTTACACTATCGTCCAGTTATTCTAGAAAAACAGGCACAAGTTAAAAAAAAAATATTTTTTGATAAAATTCGGTGTGCCCTGCTCGTTTAAGCCCAAATTTTCCAACTTGTAATATAATAAAGAATTTCTTATTAAGGCGCCCACCCACTACACAACTTTTTTGGCTCCAAGAACTAAATTTTACGAATTTTGGAGAAAATGAACAGGCACATTTATTTTATTTCAAAAGAAGTTCCTATTTCTTCATTTTGAAAATGACAAAACGAAAACATTTACAATATCTGCATACCAAATTATGTGTACGATATGTATTTATACTGAAACTTTCAGTTTTACCTACATTTTATACAACAAAAGCTGAGCCAAGGCAAGCAGAACTCTTGCCATCGAAAACGGATCTCTTTCAGAGAAGCGTTTACTTTTGGCTGAATGTTGGTTGTGATTAATAAATTGGCGAGTCATTAATATCTACACCTTCTTTAATTTCAACTTTATTCCTATTTCTTCATTTTGAAAATGACAAAACGAAAACATTTACAATACGTGCATACCAAATTATGTGCACGATATGTATTTACACTGAAACTTTCAGTTCTGCCTACATTTTATACAACAAAAGCTGAGCCAAGGCAAGCAAGACTCTTGCCATTGAAAACAGATCTCGTTCAGAGAAGCGTTAACTTTTGGCTGAATGGTGGTTGTGATTAATAAATTGACGAGTCATTAATATCTATCCCTTCTTTAGTTTCAACTTTATATTGCATATTATTCATTTAATGTACATATCAGAGTCTTTCTTTTAAGATCTACAATAAAAAGTCAATAAATTGTGCAGAAGGTGGGTCTATAAAAGAAAGAATAGAAGCTGCACTCGCAGTTCTTCGCAGCTGGAACTATTTGAGATATGATACGCATATTTAAAGTTTACTTGTCCTAAGTATAATTTAGCTCGCTTCCTAGGTCCTTTTTAAAAATTCCTTTTAAAAGAAGCACTCGAAAAATTTTACACGCAAAATTATGTAGAATTTTAAGGTAAACTGTTTTATTCATTTCAAAAGATTTATTTGAAGCAATGTTTGACCACAGATATATTCAAAAAACTGCTCATCAATCAGATTGGCTTTTCATATATCCGCACAAGCGGAAAAATTAATTCAAATTACTGGCAACAAAATCAAAATTTTTTCTTACAAATTTATTTTTTCGCATTGCTCCTACTTTAAGTTCGTGTCATGATTGGAAATATGCATTTTTATCAAAAATTCTTTTTGGTTTGAGTTAGCTGGACATTTTTCTATGCATCTGCGTAATTACTTTTTCAGAATTCGATAATCCGGTTTTACTAATTTTGGCCGCTGTAGTCCCATAGTGTGTCATGGCAATACTCTGTCAAAATTTTGTTCGATTCTGTCCGTCCGTTTAGGCTGCAACCTGGCACATATATACATACTTCCACAAATATATAGTAGATATATCCTTCTCTTAGCGTAAAATAATTTCTGGGTATGTCTCGGCCACAGGGTCACTCACCTATCGTGTAAGTTTCAAGTCCAAATATTTCTTTTAAATTGGCTAAATTGTTTTCTAAATATGAGCCAAATCAGCAAGTAAATGCAATTTTTATGAATATCCGGACCCCAGCGCCACCTAGCGATTTAATTTTTAGTCGAAATATTTCCTTCAAGGTGCTGAAATATGTTCCAAATATAAACGAAATCGGTCCAGCCGTTTAGTAGTTTAGTGACATTGAATATACGGAAAACTATGAAATTGTAAAATCGGGACGTCTCAGCTTTCTTCATTTTTCGGCAACAACAACAAAAAATTTAAATTTTTTTTAAATCACAGAACCTTCCACACAGAAGGTCCAAAAATGTGCTTTTCACAGAATTGAAATCGGTTCAACCGTTTGGTCAGGCATCGCCGTCATACGAAAGACATTTCATTTTTATATATATAGACTAGCCGGCCACGGATGCGCGTGGCGAAGCCTGCATATGTATTATATTATTTACGAATTTGCAGAAAATCTTGTCTACATCCGTTAAGTATCTAGCGTGGTCAAAATATCTCCCCTTTCCTTTATACTATGTATAGAATATAGTAATTTTTAGTAGGTGGCAACCCTGCTCAAAAAAATTAAAGTTTTTGTACATGCGAAGGCCATGAAATTTCATTTGGTATCTAATTTTTTATCCAACGAACGGTGAAGATCTTATAGTTTTTAAACAGGTGGCAACCCTACTCAGAAAAATACTACATTATTACACATCTAGGGGCTAAGTCTTTTTATTTGACAGTGACGGTGCAGAACTGACGCCTACGCTTATTAGGATTGAATATAGTAATTTTCTTAACAGGTGGCAACCCTATTAAAATAATAAGACAGTGAGTTTTTAGAGACCAATCGCTTTCCTTTGACACCTCAGTTTTTGAANGTAAGACATTAGTGAGTTTTTAGAGACCAATCGCTTTCCTTTGACACCTCAGTTTTTGAAATCCAACGAACGGTGCAGATCTTATAGTTTTTTAGTAAGGCGGCAATCAAAATTCTAAATAAAAGAGGTCACTCTCCTATCGATACAGAGTATATTAAAGAAAATCTCGGCAAAATCCGTTCAGTAGTTTTCAAGATTACCGCGTACAAAGAAGCTCGACTTTTCTTTATACCAGACATGAGCGGGCCCATTTCGCGGGCTTGATCAGGAGATAATCATGGGCAAACATGAAGGGGGAAACGGATCTTACTAATACATGTATACCAATGAGAGCCACTGCACACGCATTCTGGAGTAAAAAGGCCCACTCTCCCAAACTTACGCCACATACAGTCCTCGTCATTTGAATAGCTCAACCTTTTAATCCTTGGTATTTATATTTTTAATTTTGTTTATTTAATATTCATGACATCCGATTTTAAAAGTTTATACAATACAATAATGTGCAAGTTTAAAGTGTCTGTATAGCGGTGATTTTTCACATTTTTTTTTTGGTGATGGTGCTGCGCATTTTCTCTCATCAAAGTATGCTCGACAAAATTTTTATATGGAATAAAATGCGCAGCACCGTCAATAAAAAATAAAAAAAATTTCAAAAATCAGGGCTAGATTAGAGTCTCTTGAAACTTGCTCTTTATTACACTATAATTGAATGGGCTACAAAACTGCATATCTGAAATTTTTCTTAAAATATTAACTTATTCACTGCAGTTCATTAGGATGGCGCACTCCTATGTTGACCTTTTTTAAGAACTGCTTCCAGCTCTTAAGAAAAACGAAAAAAGCATATAAAATGCTGCCCAAAAAATGGAAAGAAATTTTCTTTTAAGTTTTAATTTGTAAAAAAAATTTAAATTGTATTTACCCGTAGAATATGCTATATTTTTCTTATGCTATTTTTTAAATAAACAAAAGGAAAATTGTAACTACTGTGAGGACTAAATGTTCAACAAGAAATTTAGCCCACACAAGCAATACGACACCGCACAACAGCCAGTCAAGCAACACACACACAAGCAATACGACACCGCACAATAGCCAGTCAAGCAACACACACACAAGCAATACGACACCGCAGAACAGCCAGTCAAGCAACACAACTCATAACAACACAACTCGTAGCAACACGCGACAGCATCTTTGTGACCATGGCAACGAAACATCACACAGCAACATGTGGCTGCACGACCACGCAACATCAAGCACACAGCCCATAAAATATAGAGCACAGCCAGAAAACAGTCAGTCAGCACGGAGCTGTGGTCGCGAGTGAACGACTACAGTTGAAGGGAGCGATAGCTTGTGAGTGGTACGCACACACCACATGACATCACTTTTCAAAGGTAGAGAACCATATTTTGTAGTGAGAACTACCGCTGAATGGAGCGATTGCTTGTGAGTGGTACACACACACCACAAGACATCACCACTCAGAGTAGTGATCATTAAAAACGGTTCCGATCACCGCTCGCCACTGTCTACCGCGAAGCCGCGTACGAACGACATCCGCTCGTTCGCCGTCAACGGCGCAACGCCAAGCGCGTCCGCAAGAGCGCTACTCATCGCCGTCAACAGCGCACGCCAAGGGTGCCAGAAAGAGCGCTAACCGTCGCCGTCACCGACGCAACGCCAAGCGCGTCCGCAAGAGCGCTACCCGTCGTCGTCAGCAGCGCCACGTCAAGCGCGCCAGCAAGAGCGCTATCCGGTGCCGTCAACAGCGCAACGCCAAGCGTGCCAACAAGAGCGCTACTTACAGTCGCCAGCAGAGCCCCACTCACAAGGGCATTACTCATCGGCGTTAACCGAGCGCCTCTAATTGTCGCCGCCAACAGCGCAACACCAAGCGCACCCGCAAGAGCGCTACCCGTCGTCGTCAGCAGCGCCACGTCAAGCGCGCCAGCAAGAGCGCTATCAGGCGCCGCCAACAGCGCAACACCAAGCGCACCCGCAAGAGCGCTACCCGTCGCCGTCAGCAGCGCACGACAGGCGTACCGAGGCTAGCAGCGCGCCGTTCAACGACGTCAACAGAGCGCTGCTCACCAGAATTGAAGCCACGCCACTACCGCCTAACGGGCCCATAACGGGACAGGAAGCCGTTACCCAACCACTGCAAGTGACGCCAGCAAATTTTGTTATTTGTTATATGTTCTTTATAGAAATTAAGAAAATTAAATTAATAAAGTGCGATTTACCAGAGCCCCGAAACTACAAATTTATTGTAACGAACCCTGGACACGGCGAGTATACCCCAGCATTGTAGAAGAAGCGGCGGGGCGAATAAAACGCTTCGTTACAATTGGCGCCCGAGCAGGGACCCTTGGTAAATCGTACACGTGTAAAGGAAAAATTATTATATGTTGGCTACGAACAAAATGGCGGAAGTGATCAACACAGCATGGCTAGATGATATACCTAAGGATATACCTATGGAAAACACGACACAGAGCCAGTTGGCGGTACCGCTACACCAGCACCAGCTGCCATCAGATCAGCCACCAATTTACCAGCACCCGCCGACAACAACCGTCGGGCCGAACGCAGGTACAGCCAACCCTGCAAACCAAGCACCGACCCACACGTTTGCACCTATCATCGACCAGGTAAGGAAGTGGTCAGTAAAATATGACGGTGGGCGAGACCCGCTAGTGTTTGTTGAGCGATTGGAGGAACTGGCCGAGGTGTATGCCTTGAACGTTGACCTCCTGCCAAAAACCATGCCCGAGTTGCTGTGCGGCACCGCGCTTCACTGGTACCGCAACAACAACGAACACTGGAGTAGCTGGATAACTTTCAAGCGCGACTTCCTACGCTTCTTCCTGCCAACTCGGTATTTCGAACGCCTCGAGGACGATATACGGCAGAGAAGGCAGCACCTACGGGAGAAATATAAGGAGTACGTAATCGCGATACAGAACCTGATGCGACATGCCGGGTATAGCAGCGAGCAGCGTTTGGAAAGAATTTTCCGCAACAGCCACCCCGATTACTTGTTATACATTCGGCGGTGGGATTTCACCACTCTATCTCGGAAGAGTACGAGTGTATCCAAGAAGGCCACAGACGGACGACGGAGACATCACGCCGGGGGGTGGCAAGGCATGTCACCGGCGACAACCCGATGAGGACCACCACTCAACCGGATGAACCATCTCATCGCACCCCACTGGTGCGGACGACACAACGCCACCCGCCAGTTACACCACACCGCTCAGCGACGGACACACATTGTCGTGACCTATCCAGAAACCAGAGCTTCGACCCCAACAACGTATGCAGGAGATGTGGGCAGGAAGGACATTATGCCAGGCGATGCCGCAACGCACGGAAGATATTCTGTTGGGAGTGCGGTCGAGCCAATGTCCGCACGATCGAATGCTGTCGCCGGCGTCAGGGAAACGGCGGAGGGCT
>NW_016157193.1:86590-91167 GCF_001687245.7 Rhagoletis zephyria
TTTTAGAACTGGTTCGGAACTATAGAATTTAGGACTAGTTCGGAACTATCGAAAAAGGGATGCAGCGGGGGGCAATTGACACTTCCTAGGACATCGCCATGTTAAATTCGCCAGTTGCTTGCATGCAAAAGAGATTTATCGCGAACCAGTACTGGGTCTAAATGCACTAGAAACGCCACAGTTCAGAACTAGAGATTTTCAACACATGGTGAGCAGATGTGATCACTACCACAAGTAAATGCGAGCTGAAAGTGTGATTGTGTTAGTGTGCCAATTACGTTTGAATGCCCTGTNACGCCACAGTTCAGAACTAGAGATTTTCAACACAGGGTGAGCAGATGTGATCACTACCACAAGTAAATGCGAGCTGAAAGTGTGATTGTGTTAGTGTGCCAATTACGTTTGAATGCCCTGTAGGATCTCGGAATAGACTTAGAGCACACCACAAACTAGACTGCAAGTGATTGTAAGTAGTCCAAAGTTTGGTCCAACAACATGTAAAATTCTATTTACATTTAACATTGAATATCCTAGGCTCGGACCAATTCTCCGCTTCTGCATTACGTTCTAACCAATTTTGGAAAAAAACAAAAATTACTTGCGCCAGCTGTGATTCGAACCGGGGTTCTCAGATTTTCTAAGCGGATACTCTCTCTGCATCCCAACGTCGCACATGAAAATTTGTTGTCTAAGCGCCTACATATCAGCAAGTCGTTAATTGTACCCGTTGGCCTCTACTGCATGACATTGTAACCAGTTTTAGATCAAAACTCATACCTTATGCATTACATTCGGACCACTTTTAGTAGTATTCACCTCTTTTACATTACATTGCTTTAAATTTTTTGGATATCTTTGGTGTAGGTTCAAAGCTACTATACCTACGACTATATTTTTCGAGCAATTGGAACAATCTTTCCTTCAGGGTGATTTTGCGTTCACTTTGTTACGTTCTCGCATGTATTTGCATGTGATGCTTACGCTCTTTAAGTAGACGCTCACTCTCTGCCCATGCTGGTATATGAGCAAATTTGACATCGATATAACTGTTGCCAACTTTGTGCCTTCCGCAATAAATCAATTGCCTTTAGGGAATTAAAACGCGATTTTTTTTTTAGTTTAGCGCTTGTTTCGTTCTTTGGTGCCCTTTTCAAGGCAACTTTATAATAAAAACGTGATTCTATGGTGACATTGTATTTATTTTGTTCATTCATTTATTCAATCCAAGCGTACAGAAAACTTCATCCGTTGACTTACACATACATATGTTAGTGTTTGGCCCCCTGGATAATATGCTCCCAGATAATCCAAACGCAATATTTTCACACAGTCTCTATCACGGAATTCATAGAATATTCTGCTAATTAGCTGGGTGTACGCGTTTGTACAAATGTAGGCAATCGCATGAAAATAAAGCCGCTAGAGAAACTAACTATAGTTTTGCAAATTGTTTTACGAATAAAAAACATTTTGCAAATTATATTAATTAAATTAATTAACTGCGCATAGTTGGAAATATTTGCAAGTAACATTGCGTGATTGCTTAAAATATTTGAACGTACAGCTTTATATGCAAAAATACCATTAAACACAGCAACACAAATTTGGTGTTTTTTTTTGGGAAAATTGCGCTATTTTCATTGTTTTGGAGCTTCTTTAAATAAAAAACTTGGCAATACTGATCACTAGCTGACCTTCATCGAGTGCTCTTTGCTGGGTTCGGAGCGCAAAAAAACAAGTTTTCGTAGTAGATGTGCATTTCTTATCTTTATAAAAAACAATTTATTTCTCCTCGTGTCACTGTATTCTTGGACTATATAAGGGGCTAAAACTGCCTTTACAAGGGCCGATTTCTGTAGACTAGAAAATCGACTAGCCAAAGCATTTACATATTACAGTTGAGATGTCATTCACACGGTCGATTTTGGTTGAACGAAAAAAATCTACTAGAAAATCGACCCGTGTAAAGGCGCCTTAATCCAGCGAGCAATTATCATTAAAGTTAAAATGTCCTGGTTAAAACTAATAAAAGGTTATTTCATTCTTTCTTTACCGGGACAATTGTTACACCGGTGGGCAACTCCGCAACCACGGAACTTTGGACAGAGCAATCTTTTTCGATCGGGTTCAAATCGGGCGATTGTGAAGGCCTATTCACGAATTCAAGTGTATTTGCAAAGGTGCTGTAGCTTACCAATGTAACAATCGTGTCGATAAAAAGGTAAAATATAAATCTTAGTTTGCTTTTAAAAGCCGCACATCCCTTCTATTTGAAGAGTAAATTTGTTGATGCAACAAAACGGCGCAGATTTTCAGATGAGCGGAGTAGAGGACTAGTATCGGAGTCAAGTCAATTGACTTTATTTCCGTTGATCTTGTTACCTGTCACCGTAGTTTCAACTTCGTTCAGATTTGAACTGAATTTAACTAAACTTCGTTTAAACCAGCACTGAAGAACTGACCCTTAGAGGGCAAAGTGACAGTACGATGCGAGACAAATACTGATTTTGTAGTGGAAATATTGGAGCCCATAAAAATTATCCACCAGGAAAACATGATCTGAAAGCATATGACTGCAATTTACGTAAGCAAAGAAATTTGAATCTATTGAGTTTTGGAATTTTATATCGCCGTTTAAAGTACAAAACCACGTATCAACAAAATGCAAAACCGCGTATTAATTATTTTCTAGATAGTAAAAACACTCACATTTAAAAATGGTTCTGTTTTTTATAAAGCAATCGCATTTCTGGCTAGTATATTTCAGCTTGTGTGAGCAAATCCAATATTTGGCAGCAAATGTCAGTAACGCGGTTTGGCAGAATGACGATACGCGTCTTTGTAATTTAAACGAGGATATGCTTTTTGACTGCCTCCTACATATGTTTATCGTCACCTAAGGGCGAAAAGGTTCCAAGTTCTGTTATTTAAATTGTTCAGTAGAGACGAAAAATCGATGTAGTTTACTATTAACTAACATTCTGCATCAAAAACTGAATTAAAAAAAAATAACTTGGCACCTTTCGGTAGCGATATGATTTATGGTAGTGCTATCTGATCTTTACTGTAAGTAAAGTTTCCGACGAATACTGAGTGCCCCTTTCCTGTACCTTCCAATGCCTATCTTTTAACTTGTTGGTTTTTGTTTAATTTTGGGCTGGGGCTGGCTGGGGATGGATAATTTTGTTGTCGAACAAAACTAATTATGGCCATGCATGGCAAAAAACTGATCCAAAGCGTACACTTGATTTTATGTCGAAAAATGCTTTCAAATGAAAAGTCCTTAACGCAGGAAATGCCCATATGTTTGTAGTATAATGCGTTCCACTGTAAATATTTGTATATTTTTAGAGAAATTGAACAACCACATCTGCCATTTTGAATGTGAGCTTGACAATTCTGAGGACGATGTCCCCAAATGTGAAGATTTTTCATGGCAAGATGTACCATATCAAGGGTTTAATGAAAATAAAGACGCACAACAAATATCCTCGGCGTGTTATGTGTAAGTTTTAATGGTAAAGCTCAAAATGTCTTATTTATTATGTATTTTGATTCCAGAGATCATAAGAAAAAAAAAGATGAAGTGGGCGGAGTTTTTGCAAATGCCAATCTGCCGGAAGGGAGCGTCGTTTTGCTAGAAGAACCAATTAGTAAAAATGTTAATGTACCATTACTTCATTGTGAACTGTGTTTGCGTAAAATTGATCAAGTTTATACTTGCTTGAATTGTCGCTATAAAACGTATTGCTCCTTCCAATGTATTAAAAGAGATATACATATTCATCAGTACGAATGCTCTGCATATAAATGTCTTATATTATATATACTAGATGCTAAGGACCTCTACGGTGTTTTTGTAAAACTATCAATTCACCTCGATGAACAAGTATTCACTCAAAAAATATTTCGGTAAGTAATAAATTCCATACATTCATACATACATATCGTCGATGTTTTTGCAAAAGCGCCCATCGACCAATTGTAAAACCGACTATCTTATTTCATTGAAGGCATTGCTTTGGCAGGCGGTATTTTCTCTAGCTATAATTTTACAAATCTTTTGTTTTAATAACGATGTTAAGATTTTTGTGCGGTTTTGCAAAAATATCAACGACATGCAGCGTGTAAAATAATAATTATTACTTAGTATCCTGAATAACACTGTGGTTAGCTTTATTTCGAATAATATAATTTATTTACGACGTATTTTAACCATTAATTTCGATGCCGTGCGATAAAGCCATAAAAATAACGCCATATGGCTTTATTTCACTTTACAGCGTGGCGACGAATAACTGTTACCCAGGTTTTTTTGAGAAATAGAAGAGTCCTTTATAGATTTTGCGAAAAAAGTATGTTATTGTTAATTTTCCACAGATTTTACTTTAGTTGTATTAATTAGTTTTTAAATTTTAATCCTTATTTACATTTGCCAGCAGTGTAAACTTTGAGAGAAAAGTTCATTTGGCACGCAGGTCCTCGTCAGTTAATTTGTTCCATATCTTCTGTAACCATAGGCTAATTTTCTCCATTTTGAGTCCCTTATACTCCCCCTTCTGTCCAAAATAAGGCCT
>NW_016157193.1:97399-97630 GCF_001687245.7 Rhagoletis zephyria
GGAGAAGTTTTCTTTGGTGGTTGGAAGTTGCAACCTTTTTTGTGCTTTCTCCGATATGAAAGTTTTTTGCGACCCCTGGTCGATGAGCGCTTTGAGTGCCGTAGGTAATAACGTGGTTTCATTATTGCTAGCGAAGTTGGTTTGTATCACATCCGGAGAGCCCCCGGTTGTAGGGCTGCTGTTCTGCGATAGTTCGAAAAGTTGATATTTCGACTGGGTTGAATTTGATTG
>NW_016157193.1:97658-98460 GCF_001687245.7 Rhagoletis zephyria
TTTTGCAGTCCTTTAATAAATGATTATATGCCAGGCAATTGGCACAATAGTTGTTTTTCTCAACAAACTTTTTCCGCTCGTGAATGCTGAGTTGTCGGAATTTTTGACAATTTCTTAATGAATGAGGATAATTGCACAGTTTGCGTTTGAAAGCTAGATTTTCTTTTGAATGATAGGTTTGGACTTTATTGAGTCGTGCGGGAAATGAACGTCTACTCTTGGTAGATCGAATGCTGCTTAATTTTTCTACCACCTCGTAACGTTTGGTTAAAAACTCATCCATATGTGACCACAAGGCTAGTCCTTTTCGCGAGTTAAGAGATTGCTACCAGAGGACAAGCGTCTCATCTGGGAGTTTGGTAGAACATATGAAGATGAGGATTGGATCCCAATTAGCAACTGAAACGCCTTGTGAGGTAAGGGAGGAAAGGCAATCAGTTATCGTTGTCTGGACCCTTTGAATGGCCTCACTATTTTCTGAATTTGCAGCTGGTATGTTGAATAAGGTTTTCAACTGATTGTCGACTAACATTCGTTTGTTATCGTAGCGTGCCCGCAGTGCTTCCCACGCTTGTGCAGAATTTTCGTCACATAACTTGTACTGTTTGACGGCCTGTCTTTCGTCGCGTTTTATTACGGAGATGATAAAGTTTCTGGGCAGGGGTAAGTTTCGNGTACCGCCTGTCTTTCCTCGCGTTTTATTACGGAGATGATAAAGTTTCTGGGCAGGGGTAAGTTTCGGATGGTTCAGATATACGGCCGTGAACATGTCACGAAACGAAGGCCAGTCTTCGTAACTGCC
>NW_016157193.1:98556-98682 GCF_001687245.7 Rhagoletis zephyria
AAATTTGTGCTTTGCACATGTAAAAGGTATCTGCACAAATCTGAAATTTATCGTGCGCGTTGGATTTGATTTCTTCTGAAACTTGCGAGTTTTCCGCTATGCAAACATTTACATAAGAGGCACGTA
>NW_016157193.1:98782-108204 GCF_001687245.7 Rhagoletis zephyria
TGACAGCGCGATCTCGTACAATTTTCGTATCGGGGAACGAACAGGAAACTACTACAATTTTCCACTCTCAATAATTGAAACACTGTCTTTAGCTGAATAGTTTTAAATCTCGACACTTANTCGTATTTCTCGAAATTACCGTTATATGGGATGTGGGCGTGTTATTGTCCGATTTTAAAAATTTTCGGCCATTTCGTATGCTGTACCAGGGTTAACAACTGTGCCAAGTTTGGAAGAAATTGGTAAAGCGGTTCCCAAGATGTACACATGTAAGTATAAGTGGGCGTGGCTACGCCTATTTTCCAAAAATTTTTAATATTCTTATTTTTCGTCTAAAAGTTATTGTAAATGTCAATTTTGATTGAATTATCTTCAGTAAGTACTAAAACAGTAAAACAGTACAGACAGTCACCGCTTAATCGATTTCTCTTTTCTTTCTGATCATTTATGTATACATTTGTCTATATCTATCTCGATTCATTTTGCCTGTTACAAACAACCGTTATGTGAACAAAGTTATAATACCCTTGTGGACAAGTGTGCTCGGGTATAAGAAAAGTTCCGTACGTCATGCGTCGTGTCTGTTGGGCGGGAACGGAGGGTAAAAAGCCGTTTGGATTAATTAATTAATTAATTAGATGTGCAGTAAGGATATATTTTTTAATAGGGTTGCCACCTGGGTTTAAAAATATGATATTTACACCGTTCTTCCGATTTTCAAAAATGAAGGGTCAAACGAAAGGGCTTCGCCTCTGGACGCGCAGTAAGCATATATTTTTTTAATAGGGTTGGAAACCTGGGTTTAAAAACATGATATTTATACCGATCTTCCGATTTTCAAAACTGAGGTTTCGAATGAAGGGCCTCTGAACGCGCAGCATGGATATATTTTTTAATAAGGTTGCCACCTGCGTTTAAAACCATGATATTTACACCGTTCTCCCGATTTTCAAAAATGAGGCATCAAATGAAAGTTCCTGGCCTTTAGAAGTGCACCAAGGCTTTTATTTTTGAATTGGGTTGCCTTATGTTAAAAAGTTATAATGATTACACCGTTTGCCCGGTTTTAAAAGACAAGGAGTCAAATGAAGTGTCTTTGCCTGCCCTTTCATTTTACACCAAATTTTTTAAAATCGCCAAAACGGTGTAAATATCATAATTTTAAACGCAGGTGGCAACCCTCTCAAAAATATATCATTTCTGCCCATCTAGAGGCCAAGCCCTTTTATTTGACATCTCATTTTTGAAAATCAGGAGAACGGTGCAAATATCATATTTTTAAACGCAGGTGGCAACCCTATTAAAAAAGATATTATTACTGCACGTCCAGAGGCCAAGCCCTTTCATTTGACACCTCATTTTTGAAAATCGGGAGAACGGTGTAAATATGATAATTTCAAGCGCAGGTGGCTACCCTATTATAAATATATATCCTTACTGCACATCTAGAGGCCAAGCCCTTTCATTTGACACCTCAGTTTTGAAAATCGAATGAACGGTGCAAATCTTATGCAATTAACAAAATTGCCTTCGCACAGAATAGTATCTCTAGCCACACCAACTTTCCGCGAATATTTGCCGCAGCATTTACCTTCACATATGAAGGAGAACCCCAGCAGTGAACCTTTGCGAAGGCATCGCTGCCACTTATAGCTACATATATGAACGCACGCTGTTCCAGCGGAAATTTCTTCTACCTAACATTCGCGAACGCGAACTCTCTGGCAGCGTTGCCAGGTTGTCGTTTTTAACGTCATTTGGACGTTTTTGGTATCCTGTTGACGTTTGGACGTTTTTTGTGTAAAAAATGACGTTTTATAACTTCCCAGTAATTTTTCTCTATGCACAATATATTCAATGTATGTATAGCGTACTACTTGCTTGTATAGTAAGTACTTACGCTCACACTTTCGGCAAATTTGTCACTAAATCTTGTNACGCGCATTCATTTTTTTATTCTTGGACTGAGGATCCCGCGTTCAAAGGCTGGTTGTGTCAACACCTGAGGTTACAAGGCTTATTACAATGTTTGCAATTGCATATTAAAAGCCAAATCAGGAAGAGCTGATCTATTGCAACACGCACGCACGCAAAAGCACTATGTTCCTTCTTAGCAGAACGTAATTTAGCATTTCCGACAACCGACCACCTAACCAAAGGTCTACAAGAAAAAAGAAAAAAATTATATTAAAAAACAAAGCGATTCTTTAGCAACTTAAAACTTGCACATTATTACCCTGGAATTTAGTGGGCTATCAAACTGCATAGGTACTCAAATAAATACTAAAAAATCTGAAAAAAAACTTGAAAATCTAGCTGAAGGTTTGCAGATTTTTTATAATTTTTGCACAAAGTTTGAAATGTGGATTTATATTGTGTTAGTTATATAATGAGCTAGGCTTTTATGAAAAAATAATAAACAATTAATAAACAAAAGCAAAACAGCCAAAATGGATCAAAATATTGATGACTTAATCAGCCGATCACAAGTGTATGTACGTATAAAAGGATTTTTATATTAACTATCTCAAACCAGTTTACAATAGTGGTATTCACTAAATTGTTGTCAACAGTCGTTGCTTGAGCTCATCTGCTGTTTTTCCAGAGGGCTAGGCCACTTGCTCACTTTTGTGAATACCACTAATTAATTTTAAATGTACTCTCTCGAAATAACGTTTTAATATACCTTACGTACATATGTACCTTTGTATATAATAAAAGTTTAATAAGGAAAATTCTGTGTGCATACATGGAAAAGACGTTTTTGGGTAGGAAATGACGTTTTCTCACACCAAGAGAGACGTTTTCTCATGCGGAAAACCTGGCAACACTGCTCTCTGGGCTGGTTTTATGCTTCTCGTTCGCGTACGAAGGTGAGTGAATATTTCCGAACCCTTCTTGAAAAACGCTGTGAAAACTTAAATACCAAAAAATCACCACGTGAACACTTGTTCGAGTCACCATAATATAGACATAAGTACATCAAAATAAAAGTTTGTTAAATCGATTGAAGTTGGTTATGTTTTATTTCCATAGTTGAAGAAAGCTCATGCGTATCAATGCATCGATGTACGCCAGTGCAGTGATGCCAGAATGTGGGTAATTTCCCTATTTGAGGGATATTTGGCAACAAAAATTATTAAAAGGGAAAAAAGGGACATTTCATTTAAAAAGGGGGGTTTCTTATGACACAGGTATCGATGCCTAATTGATAAAAATTCAAGAATATTCGACACTCTTACGTAACTAATAGTCCTGAAGATGTGATGTGGAATGAAATGATATATAATTATTAAAAAGTTTAAGGACAATTTTGAAAATTTTCTCACGTTAACCAATTCAAGCGCTGAGTAAGAAGAATCTTTTCAATTGTAACGGGTGTTTCATGTAAAAAGCGGAACAAATTATCCGATGAAATGTTCAATAGCACATGTATGTGCTTTAATTTTAAAGCCACCAAAAAATTATATTGGCTTACACAATGCAAATAATTTGTAACAGTGATAGTTTTAAGAATTGCCAGTAAGTATACATCAATCAAGAAAACACAAATGTATGTATGCACTAGTTACATTAATATACAAAAAAGTTTCTTCGAATTCTTGGGTTTTAATAAACACTGAAGCTACTTTATGAATGTAGTACATGTATTTAAATTCTTTTAGGCCCTTAGTGAGTAATCTACCGATCTTTGAATTTCGAAAAATATTATATGTGTGTCGTATTGTTAANGAAATGTGGATTTATATTGTGTTAGTTATATAATGAGCTAGGCTTTTATGAAAAAATAATAAACAATTAATAAACAAAAGCAAAACAGCCAAAATGGATCAAAATATTGATGACTTAATCAGCCGATCACAAGTGTATGTACGTATAAAAGGATTTTTATATTAACTATCTCAAACCAGTTTACAATAGTGGTATTTACTAAATTGTTGTCAACAGTCGTTGCTTGAGCTCATCTGCTGTTTTTCCAGAGGGCTAGGCCACTTGCTCACTTTTGTGAATACCACTAATTAATTTTAAATGTACTCTCTCGAAATAACGTTTTAATATACCTTACGTACATATGTACCTTTGTATATAATAAAAGTTTAATAAGGAAAATTCTGTGTGCATACATGGAAAAGACGTTTTTGGGTAGGAAATGACGTTTTCTCACACCAAGAGAGACGTTTTCTCATGCGGAAAACCTGGCAACACTGCTCTCTGGACTGGTTTTATGCTTCTCGTTCGCGTACGAAGGTGAGTGAATATTTCCGAACCCTTCTTGAAAAACGCTGTGAAAACTTAAATACCAAAAAATCACCACGTGAACACTTGTTCGAGTCACCATAATATATACATAAGTACATCAAAATAAAAGTTTGTTAAATCGATTGAAGTTGGTTATGTTTTATTTCCATAGTGGAAGAAAGCTCATGCGTATCAATGCATCGATGTACGCCAGTGCAGTGATGCCAGAATGTGGGTAATTTCCCTATTTGAGGGATATTTGGCAACAAAAATTATTAAAAGGGAAAAAAGGGACATTTCATTTAAAAAGGGGGGTTTCTTATGACACAGGTATCGATGCGTAATTGATAAAAATTCAAGAATATTCGACACTCTTACGTAACTAATAGTCCTGAAAATGTGATGTGGAATGAAATGATATATAATTATTAAAAAGTTTAAGGACAATTTTGAAAATTTTCTCACGTTAACCAATTCAAGCGCTGAGTAAGAAGAATCTTTTCAATTGTAACGGGCGTTTCATGTAAAAAGCGGAACAAATTATCCGATGAAATGTTCAATAGCACATGAATGTGCTTTAATTTTAAAGCCACCAAAAAATTATATTGGCTTACACAATGCAAATAATTTGTAACAGTGATAGTTTTAAGAATTGCCAGTAAGTATACATCAATCAAGAAAACACAAATGTATGTATGCACTAGTTACATTAATATACAAAAAAGTTTCTTCGAATTCTTGGGTTTTAATAAACACTGAAGCTACTTTATGAATGTAGTACATGTATTTAAATTCTTTTAGGCCCTTAGTGAGTAATCTACCGATCTTTGAATTTCGAAAAATATTATATGTGTGTCGTATTGTTAATCAGTGCGCGCTTCCACTCCGCAGGTCCTGGGTTCAAGCCCTGGTCAAATCAACATCGCAAAAAAAGTGTAGAAAAAAGGGGTTTTCTTAACAGCGGTCGCCCCTCGGCAGGCAATTGCAAACCTCCGAGTTTAAGGCTCTCCCCTTTGTGTGACAACATCAAGGCGCACGCCACAATGGGAGGAATGTTACTGCTTTTCTACTCAAATATGTATATGTTTCAAATTCGTTGGGAATTTCGTGGGATAAATTTTTAACATGTGGGTAATTGAGGGATTTTTTCCCGATTTTCGTGGGATTTCTAAGAGAATGTCTGGCATCACTGCGCCAGTGGTCGGCGCTTCATACCCAGTGTGACCGTTTTGATCCAAGTGGATCAAAACTGATAAATTTTTTGATGAATTTTGGAGATACTTTTTTAAATTTTGATACTTTTCCAAATACAAGTGAAAAAAATCTGTAAATTTTTATGCATTACAAAACGTGTCGTGCACCTGTGGCAACGTACATCCGAAAGTTCATTGTCGTTCTCTGAACAATCCTTTCATGTATTGTGATTCATGGTCCATGTCGAAAAACGTCAAAATGTGAACAAACGAACAGTTGGGCTTGGTTCTCGGTAATTCGGTGCTCGGTAAGGCCCTGTTTCCACAGGAAAACACCAATGTCGGGATAACCATGTCACAAAATATATTTACAATGGATACCGCCTTATTGCTTGACATCTATTGCAGGCAATTTGATAGTTTGACAGCCATATTTTCACTTGATAGAAAGCGTGCTGGTGGTTATATCGATGCAATATTAATATTAAATCAAAATAAGAATCTGTTCCCTATTGGATTATTTATGACAACCTCTTAGGAAGTTATTCAGTAAGTTTGTTTAAGATTTAAATGTTTTTTAACTCCGAAATTGAGAGAATGTTGTCTGGCGGCGTCATGCGGCAAATGCTTATACATATCTAGACATCAAAATACCCACACACAACAGTTGGTAGGCAATAAAAATTGCAAGGTGTAACTGCAACTGAAATTGCGCAAATCGCACCCGGGAAATAATTTCAACTTGCTCGTGCAATAAATGTTAAATTGTTTTGGAAAATGGTTTTTCATAAATATTATTGGTTTTATTCCATATGATACTTAAATGAAAAAATTGATATATATTGATACATTTTAATTCTCTTTTCTGCTACAATTTTTCACAAGCCCGCAGTCACACTGTTCATACCACAATTGTGGAAGATCAACTCACACGTATTCTTACGCTCTATCGTTTAGTCGTTAGCTGGAGAGCAACGAATAAACATCGTGTGTGGCTGTGGCGCTTTGTTTCTTGTATGTAAAAATTCCTTGCGAGAAATATTACATGCTTGAAAATGCTTTTGGTGACATGCAATGCCTTTTGTGTTATAAGCCATTTAAAAAATAAAGAATATGCAATTCAAAGACATTTTGATTCTTTTGATAAGGAAACATTTTGATGAAGAAGATATACAACGACTTTTTAATAAAAAAAAGTTAAGTTAACTTTTTCAAAGAATTAAAGGGTGGTTGCTAAAGGCAATATGTATGCGATTAAATGACATATTTAATCATTTCATAATGATATGGAAAATTTTGAATAACAGGAATATAAATTGTTTTATTTAAATTTTCAATATTTAACGTGGGTGAATCCATATGAATTTTGAAATTTTGTATTTGATTTTTACTTCAATATTTTCATAACTCAAAAAACTAAAAACTGAGAAAAACAGTTTTAAAGTTTTAAATTTACATATACTAGTAAATTTAGACATTTGAGGTTACAAAAATTCCCACCCAGCTGAAAATTGGTACGATTGTTCAAAACACCATCATAAATGTAAAATAAAAAGCCCTTATCGATCCGATACCTGGAAAAAAAGTTACTCGGGGTCAAAGGTCACAAAAACGGGGTTTTCGCGATTTTCAGCAAAACGGTAAGTTTATCATAAAATTAGTTTAGACAAAAATTGTAGATCAGATAATTATCTATAACAAATGTCTAAATACTCCTAAGACACTGTTTCCGAGATTTAACGATTTAAAAAGTTGAAAGTCCGGGTGTACGTGGCGTATGAGTTACACGCTTCACTGCTCGTATTTCGCATAAAAAATCTTTGCGCATTTTCATTTGACCACTCATATTTCGTATTTATCCATCGATTTTCTTCATCAGTAACTTGATTTTTTTTCGTAACAGAACGGGCTTTAGTAAAAATGCCAAATTTTGCAAAAAACCAGTTATTTTTTAAATTTCTCCTCTGTTAAAGTTTGATTTTTTCATTAAAAAAAAAACCTGGAATGATTAATTAATTTGTCAGAAACTATAAGCCCTATGTGATGTATATACGGTTTATGGAGAATTTCATTGGCTTTTATTTGCCGTATTTTCTATTCTAAGATTTTTAAATTGGTTGGTAAGATATACGTGATTAAAAGGAACTAATTTTTGCTTTAAGCTGAATAACGATAAATCGCAAATATCTCAAAACCGTATCCATAAAAAAATTAACTCGATTTTCGGAATCACCGAGCAATTCTACGTAGGAATTGCATAGTGGCGTCTGGAGAACAAAAACCAAATTAAAATTTGTGATCCAGTGTTAGCTTTAAAAAATTTCTAAATCCTTTTTTTCCTAAGAGCCACGATTTCCGATATATAACGATTCAAAAAGTTGGAAGAGTTGTAATCGGCATAATATAATATAAGTACAACAAAGGTGGCGTGGAAACGTGTGCATATTATGACCATTAAAACTCTTCCAACTTTTTGAATCGTTATATCTCGGAAACGGTGGCTCTTAGTGCAAAAAGTTATCTGATCTACAATTTTTGTCTAAACTGATTTTATGATAAACTTACCTTTTTGCTGAAAATCGCGAAAAACCCCGTTTTTGTGACCTTTGACCCCGAGTAACTTTTTTTCCAGGTATCGGATCGATGAGGACTTTCTTGATTTCATTTATGATGGTGTTTTGAACAATCCTACCAATTTTCAGCTGGGTGAGAGTTTTTGTAACTTCACTCCTATTTTTGGTCTAATTTGACCGGATTATACTCCCAAGGGAAAAATTAATACATATTCAGCTTTATCATTTGTTTCCTTGAGTTTACTATGCGCGGATGAACATTTTTCGGGTAATTTTTTTTTCGGGCGAACCTCAGGATAAGGCTGATTTTGTTCTAGTGAGCTACTGGTAATCGTTACAGCACGTAATTTTTACACATCATAAGACAGAGCTAATGTTCATTCTTGCATACTTTACCCGGGCTTGTTCACACCAACACAGTCAGAGTTTAACTTTTTCCGACCACTGATGTATGCCCTCCGATTCAACACAAATACATACACATACACGTTTGTAATCACCCTGCAAAAATTTGAGGACTAGGTGGTTCACTGGGTCGTAGTTTTAAATAAAGTATGATCAAAACGAATAGGATGCATACTACACCTTTTTCAGTTTTAGTTCAGAAAGTTGCAATTTAAATTCAGAAAGTTACAACTCAAGTTCAGAATTTCCATTTCAAATTCAGTATTTCCATTTCAAATTCAGAAAATTACATTCATATTCTATTCAAATTCAGAAAATTACAATTCAAATTCAGAATTTCAAGTTCAGATTCAGAAAGTTACAATTCATATTTATAATTTCCATTTTAAATTCAGAAAGTTGCAATTTAAATTCAGAAAGTTACAATTCATATTCAGAATTTCCAACTCAAATTCAGAAACTTTCATTTCAAATTCAGGAAGTTACAATTGAAGTTCAGAAATTTCCAATTCAAATTTAGAAATTTACAATTTAAGTTCAGAAAATATTAAATTAAATTTAGAAAACTTTTTATTTTAAGTTTGCATTGGAAGAAAAAGTCTTGCCAAACAACGAGAGTCAGGTTAACCAAGGACCGTAACGGCTATGATCTTTGTGATAAAAATCATATTTAAATTTTCATAATTGGACTTGTATTTTTACAAGTTTTATTCAACTTGCTCTGTATGTATGTATGATTGCTAGGGGAGAATTTTGCAATCAATTTTTTACCAACTTCCCGATGACCTAGAGACTTGAAACTTCACGGTTGGCTCAGAACCCGATGACAATGCAATACAAAATATGAGTTAATCCGCGCAGGAGTCGAGATATTTTAAAAATCCGTCTTTATAGACCGATTCTTTTCATATTTAGAACGTATACTATCTACGAAAAGAAATAACTCCACGAAAAATTTTGCCGATACGTTTGGTAAACGAGTATTTATGGTTCGACCACCGTGGTTTTATTG
>NW_016157193.1:111437-126545 GCF_001687245.7 Rhagoletis zephyria
AAAAGAACTAGCTGTACCCTGCCACGCTTTGCTGTGGCATATTCCTGTTACATGGACGATAATGTAATAACGAAAGAAAGCATACGTTTCATATGAGTTTGATTTTGTAATAAGTAATTGTGTGCACACATCATATCAAGGATATTTGGTTTGCCAGCATGGGTACACGCAACATCTGAGAAGCAATCCGCATCTAAATCTAAACCATTCTCTTCCAAAGGTTGACCTTGAGGATTATTGAGTCCTGGAAGTCTGGTGGAAGAGCAGACCAGCTCAAGCAACGACTGCTGTCAATACCACTATTATTTAGTTGAAAGACATCCTTGTTCTTCGCAGCAAGAATAGCTCGTTCACTAAGCTAGTTACTATAATTAATTTTCTTAATAAAAAAAGATTTTTTCGACCAGTTCTCCTTTCTATATTTCTAAGTTTAAACAATGATCATGCAATAAAATTCGTCTTAATCTCTCATTGACTGGTAGCTTTCCGTTCCCAATGTCCAGTAATTATCGCAAAAATACCTCGGCTGCAGTGTATGTATGTATGTTCTTCTTGTCGCAATGTTGACTATATCAGGCAACCATTTATCTTGTCCGCTAGTGTTAGTCGAGAAACTACAGACAATAGTTGCGTTCCCTAACTCGCAAGAAGTTGAAAGAGTTTACAGGATTTTACCAGAAATTGTTCCCGTACTTGATTCTCTGGTAAATTAGAGGAAAAATGGAAGAGTAAAATCGGCCCTCTCTTTGTCAGAAGTTGGAATATTTTCCACGAAGAGTTTTTGCTGGTACAATCTTGTAAAGTGTCAAACCATCAGCTTTTCAAATGATTTCAAATTTCAATAAGCAAAAACAAAAGTGCATCTGCATTTTCACCTTATTAAATATATCCTAGTGAAGAAATATCAAGTTTTGTAAGTATTTTTGTTAATTTGCTGGTATATTTGAGCAAAATTTAGACGATCGCCAAAAGATAAAAAACTGTTATGGAAACAAAAAATGGTGCCCACGGTGTATTTGACAGTTTTACCAGTTTTTACCCGAATAGCTTTCCCGTACTTTTTGGTTTTTCTCTCTTTCTTTGAGAGCAATTTTGCTTTTTGACAGTTTTACGGGTTTTATCCAGAAAAGTATAGGAACGAAACCAATGTTTGCCCAAAATCTCCTGCGAGCAATATCAATGCATTCCTGAATAGTTGAACGTTTCCACGCAAATCTCGCAACAATCGATGAAGAACCTCGAGCGATTTTTTATGTGCCATCGTTGACTCATCCCAAATAATGAGTTAAAATTTTTTTAATACTTTTTCCATACGGGATGCTCTGCAAATATTGCACATGGGAGTTTCGATGATTTATATGTTCAATGGCAGCTCAGGAGTTGGATTAGCAATGCTTCCAATGTAGCAGCAATTCCAGACGAAGTTATAGCTAAGATAATGTAATATTTTGATCGAACCGTTCCCAGAATCCATCTGATAAGGAATGTTTTCCTAGTTCCTCCTGACGCATCCAAAAAGAAGATCCCCCAACTTTGTAATTTATCATTTGCCTCTTATTTGGAGCTGTAACCGCATACGCGAGTTTGGCCGAGTTCGACAAAACACGCCAGTTGTTTCTCTCTGTACCAACTGACGCCAATTGGAAATGCCACGTGAAGCCGAGTCCTTTTCCACTTAGTCTCTCCATTGCATTGGGGTCTCTCTCTTTTTCTGCTACCACCAGCGGATTGCTAGTTGAATACTTTCAGACCTGAAACCACAGTTCGTATTCGAACGACATGGCCAAGCCAGCTGATCCGCTCTGTTCTTGTTGTTGTAGCGGCTACAACAACCCCGCCCAGATCGGCTGATATCTCAGTCGTTGTCGTCGAGTTCCACTAACGGCAGCCCCAAGAAGCGTGCAGCCTCTATGGGGTCAGTCCATAGGGACGACGCCGTTAGGGTTGTGGGGTTTTCCGGGCATGCGAAGAGATGTTTCGAGTCGTGAGGGGTCTCTCCGCATGCCGGACATTCGTTTGGCACATCCGCATTTAACCTACACAGGTAGGAATTTAGCCTGCTGCAGTAGCTAGAGCGAAGTTGGGATATTGTCGTTCTGGTCTCCCGAGGCAGATGGAGCTCCGTCATGTCAATGTCCGGTGTTTGTGTGCCTAGAACGGCATTCACAGGTCTTGAGTCTACATAACTCGAGACTGCGTCCCTGTGAATGCCGTTCAGGGCCTGTCTATGAGCTGACGGGTCCAGAGGTTGCTTAATGAACCTCTGGACTTCGTCCGTCAGTTCATATAGATGCCTCCTGACGTGCCTCGGCGAAGGCTCCTTTGCAAGCAGCTGTCCATTTGGGTGGCCACATCTGTAGCTCCCAACAAAAAACTGCTTGCAGAGCATCGTGTTGTGCTCCCTAATTGGGAGCATTTTTGCCTCATCGTGGAGGTGGTGTTCTGGTGTCATCAGGAGGCATCCTGTCGCTGTCCTGAGTGCTGTATTTTGTACCGTCTGTAGCTTCGTCCACTGCGTCCTACTAGTCCCCGGCGACCACACTGGTGCTGCGTAGTTTACAACCGGCCGGCCTATAGCCTTGTATGTTGCCAGCAACGTTTCTTTGTCTTTGCCCCAAGTACTGCCGGCTAGCGACTTGAGGACCTTGTTGCGGCTCTGTACTTTATTGACAATAGCGGTTGTGTGCGCAGAGAAGGAGAGCAGGCTGTCGAATGTTACTCCGAGTATTTTAGGATTATTCACCGTCGGAATTGGTGTGTCATCGACGTGAATTCCTAGCGGTAGCCTGACCTCCTTCGTCCAGGTTGTGAACAGGGTCGCAGAGGATTTCGTAGGGGAGAGGGCTAGACACTTTGCAGTGAAGAAGCGAGAAAGGTCAGAGAGATATCCGTTTACTTTCGAACACAAGTCATCAATTCCATTCCCAGTCGCCATGATCGAGCAATCGTCGGCGTAAGAGACAATCGAGACTCCCTCTGGTGGTTGAGGGAGCTTTGAAATGTAAAAGTTAAACAGTAGCGGGGAAAGGACACCACCCTGAGGAACCCCCTGTTTTATTTTTCGCTGCTTACTCGTTTTGTCTCTAAACATTACCGACGAATGTCGACCACTCAGATAATTTGCCGACCACCGTTTGAGCCTCTGTGGGAGAGAGGAGGCCTCTATATCTTCTAGTAGCGTGGAATGGCAGACGGTGTCAAACGCCTTTGACAAGTCCAACGCTACTAGAATCGTTCTCTCACAGGGACGGTTTCGGTTAAGGCCACGAGTTATCTGAGTGTTTATGGCGTTAAGTGCTGTTGTTGTACTGTGCACTTTACGGAAACCATGCTGATGCTTCGCTGGGGTCAGGTGGTTTGTGAAGTACGGGAGTAGCAAGGCCTCGAGTGTCTTCGCTACCGGGGAAAGGAGTGTAATCGGACGATACGAATCTCCTTTGTTGGCAGGTTTCCCCGGTTTGAGCAGTGGGACCACTCTCCCCACCTTCCAGATGTCTGGGATGATGAGAGTGGCCATTGACAAGTTGAGGACCTCCGTTAGGTACGCTACCCCCGCAGGACCCAAATTTTTCAGCATCAGCATGCATATTCCGTCGGGACCCATGGCTTTGGAGGCTTTCGCCTTCCCGATGGCCACCTGAACTTCACCGCAAGTGAAAGCAAGGGGGGCACAATTTGTTGGCAGTTTGTGCAGCCTTCTGGTCACTCGACGCTTAGCTTTGTCCACCGGATGATGCAGTATGAACTGCCGAGATGGACGTCGGTTGGTGTGGGAAGCGCAGTGAAGGTGTTTTCAATAAACTCCGCGTAACCTTTCCAATCAGCTTTAGAGAAGTTGATATAGGTCAGGTGTTTAGCGGAGGCAAAGTTGGTTGGTTTATCTATCGAGATGACTATGGGTAGATGGTCTGATGCTAAAGTCAGCATAGGTCGCCATGTTTATCAGACCAGCGCTGACTATGGTGATGTCTGGCGAGCTGCTGCAGTTTCCCATAATCCTGGTGGGTGCGTCGTCGTTCATTGTGCAGAATGTCGCATCGTCTATCTGCTCAGCCAATTCTGTTCCCCTACAATCGTTTGACAGGCTTGAATGCCAAAGATCGTGATGCGCATTAAAGTCACCTACTACCATACGGTTTTCACTTCTGAGGAGCGCACCTATATCAGGGTGATATCCTGCCGGGCAGCAGGTGACAGGGGGTATGTATATGTTAAATATTTCGAGCTCAACATCCCTGACCGGATAGCAATGCCCTGACATTCTAGGGTGGTATCCCTGCGGTCGATGTCTGCTTCGATAAGACGATACTGCACGGTGTGGTGCGTGATGAACGCTAAGCCACCACCATTATCTCGCTCGCGATCTCGACGGTGCCCGTTGTACCCGGCACAATTCAACAATGTTGAATTGCTGTGCAACTTCGTCTCTTGGACCGCAGCTATCAATATACCATGCCGACACATAAAGACGGTTATCTCCTCAATCTTGCTCTGTAGTCCGTTACAGTTAAACTGAAGGAACTTCATGTGGTTCGGGAGACGTGTTGTGATGTGGGGTGTAGGGGATGTGTGTGTTCTTACTACCGTTGGCTGTGTGTGCTGCTGTGATGGTTGCCGCCCTGTGGTTGTGGCGGGAGGCGTCGCAATTGGGGTCTGCGACCGAGCAGCGCAACACGGGCCCTCGAAGTTCCTCGTCCAGTCTCGCGTGGTACGCAGACCTGAGCATGCCCTAAAATGGCACCAGCCAAAGCAGGTGTTGCACTTGACTGATGTCACATTACGAAATATCCTGGTCTGACATACCGTGCAGATTGTAGGAGGAACCAGGAGTTGTTGGCGGCGGCGTGTGGTGGTGGTGCGGCTGTGTGTGTTCTATGGTCTGTCGTGGCTGTGGTATGGTCTGTGGTTTTATTATGTTGTTGTGCTATGGTGACTGTGTGCGGCTGCTCTGGTGGACTGAGGTTAGCCGTGGAGGCTGCTCTGTTTGAGCAGCAGGGGGCCACATACGACGTGGTCCACTGCCGATGTGTCCGTAGTCCTAAGCAGACTCTGAGGTGACACCACCACTCGCAAGCATTGCACTTGACAGAGGTGGAGTTGTGGTGTAGTCGTCTCTGGCATACACAGCAGGTGTAGGTTTCGATGCCAGCCCTGAGTAGGAGAAAACGTAGCGAATGTAGCCCTATGGACGAATTACTTCTCAGATACTTCGCCGACCTAAACGGGGTTAGATCGCCGAAACAACAGCCCTTGGTCGGGTAAAACCCGAGTCATTCCGGTACGTAGAACCGGCTGTCGTGGGAATGTGCCGCTCTGTTTTCATTTGCTGCACTATGTACATTTCGTTGTAAAGCTCATCGAATGTTATCATTGTCTAAGCTTCTGCGCCATATAACAGCTCGGGCATGATGAGTGACTTATAGAGTGTGGTTTTTCTCCGTCGAGAGAGGAATTTACTCCCGAATTGCCTACTCAGTCTAAAGAAGCACATGTTGGCAAGAGTGATTCTGCGTGGGATTTCCATGCTGATATTTTTATCGGTGATAATGCGTTCCCTAGTAAACGAAATTCTCCACTTTCCCATTATTTTATGACAGGAGATACTACTTCGTCTTGTCCTCGTTTGCCACCAGGTCCATTAGCTTTGCCAGCTTGGAAAAGGCAGAACAGACTTCGCGATTTCTGTTACCGATGATGTCGATATCATCGGCACACGCCAGAAATAACACGCTCTTTTAGAAAATGTTCCTGTATGGTTCAGTTCCGCAGCTCTTATTATCTTAACATTTGCAGCATGCAATCTGCTTTCGCTTTAATTTGGGAATCTTTGATCGGGAATAGGAGTTCACAATAGTAGTGATAGTCATAATCATAATCATATTTTCTCATGTTATTCAAAATTTCTTTACTTGCACGTACGTAGTAGGTTATGGCGACCCCAAACGAAATTGTTTACGATTAAAAGTTAACTGATTTATATTGCTACTGAATGGTGACAACAATTTTAAATTTTCATTAAGTATTTTTTCATGGGATAGTTTTTTGTTTTCGTTACTCTTTTACCATTTTGTTATTTGTTTCATTAGTTTTTAACCGACTTCAAAAAAAGGAGAAGGTTATCAATTCGTCGGAATATTTTTTTTTTGTGTATGTTACCGCGTAACTTTGAACCACGTCACCGATTCCCAGATGATCCCATACTAATTTATTTTAGATCCGATCATTGGATCATGGAAAATTACCGGTACTATTAAATTTGTATATGAGAATTGGAGTCGGTTTTGTTTTGTGCTTACAAATTACTTGTTTATTAATTTTGTACATTAAGTAATTTGTGTACCAGCTCTTCGTTGATAATATGATCACTTGGTTTGATAAGATGTTGTAAATTCTATATTTATGTAAAGTGTTCAGATTTTGGATAAGTAGAAAGATTTAAAAAATGTCTCTAGTAAAGCTTTCCCAAACACTTTTCGTTTGGAACCAGTTATGTAATATTTAATTTAATTTCAGTATAAGCAGTCTTTCCTTTTAGGTAGGTAATAATCCTGTTAAAAATATTTCCAAATCAAGATTTTTCATAACCTTTCGTTTGGCACCCATATTGTACCTCAAATATATTTTCGATTGAAAGTCTTCTTAAAACCATTTAGTTGGATACCCACATTACAATATTTCATTTATTTAATCAATCCATCTTTTATCTTTCAACTTCCCCTCCTAATAGTTTTACTGCTTTGAGGGTGAACTCAATTCTATTGAAAAGAGCGAGGATACTTATTTTCCCCTATTCAACCAGGAACGACTGTCAGCCGCCACCTATCGCCCGTATCCGATTTACATTTGTACATATCCATACATAAATAATGTTAATAAAACTTATTTGACAAAGAACTAATTTTTCGTTGGTTTATTTATTTTATCGCTTTATATTGGTGCAACATACTAAGCTATCGAGGTGGCAACTCTCCTCAAAAATATTTCCAACAGTCATCTACCTTAAACCTCTTTAATTTAATACCTTTATTTTAATAGGGTCATTTATTTTATCAATTATGCAAACTGAGTTAAATTTTCAAACCGGTGGCAACCCTCCTCAAATATATTTGCGGCTGTAAACCTTCCTAGAAATCTAAAGCTTGTTACCGACATTGCAATATTTCATTTATTTAATCAATTTAACAGAGTTAAAATTTTCAAATAGTTGGCAGACCTCTTCAAAAATATTTCCTACAGTCATCTTTCTTTAAACCTATTTAATTTGGTTCCTATATTGTAATATACCATTTGTTTTATCAATTAAATTTAGTTAGATTTTCAACCAGGTGGTAACCTTCCTCAAACATATTTTGTGCTGTAAGCCTTTTTAAAACTCTTTAGTTTCGACACCCACGTGGCAATACTTCATTTATTTTATCAATTTAATTGAAATAAAATTTTCAAATAGGTTGCAACCCTTCAACAGTTATCTTTCTGAAACCTATTTAATTTGACACCTATATAACAAGTTATTTATTTTATCAATAAAATTGAGTTAAATTTTCAAACAGATAACAATCCTCCTCAAACATATTTTCGACTGTAAGCCTTCTTAAAAATCTAAAGTTGATACCCAAATTACCGTATTTCATTTATTTTATCAAAATAACTGAGTTTAAATTTTGAAAGATGTGGCAACTTTACTCAAAAATTTTTCCAGCAGTTATCTTTTTTAAACCTCTTAAATTTAAAATCTATATTGTCATATATAATTTCGTTTATCAATTAAATTACGCTAAATTTTTAAACAGGTGGCAACACCCCTTTAAAATATTTTCTACTTTAAGCTTTCTTAAAAGTCTTTAGTTTTATACCCACATAGCAATATTTCATTTACTTTGTCAATTTAACTGAGTTAAAATTTTAAAATTGGTGGCAACCCTTCTCAAAAATATTTCCAACAGTTATCTTTCTTAAACCTCTTTGAATTGATACCCATATTGTAATATTTAATTTATTTCGTCGATGTACTTTAGTTAAATTTTCAAACAGGTGGCAATATTTCATTTATTTTATCATTTTGACTGAGTTAAAATTTTCAAATAGGTGGCAACCCTCATCAACAATATTTCCAGCAGTTATCTTTCTTAAACCTCTTTAATTTGGTACCCATATTGTAATGATTTATTTATTTTATCAATATAATTGGGTTTAAAAATTTTCAAATATGTGGCAACTCCCAAATTTTTTGCGGTATTATTGGTTCTGGTATTACACCGAACAATACAAAAAAAATTATTCAAATCGGTTCGGCCGTTCTCGAGTTTTGATGACCGTGACATACGAACACAACATTTTTATTAATATAGATAAATTTATTTTTTTTGTTTATGCTGTTTATTGTAATTTTTAAATTTAATAAAAAAAAGTTTTTGTTTAATTTCTTTGTTTTTATAGAACAAGCATTTCTTCCTAAATGTTTTTTTTGCAATGCAATTAGATTTTCCAATTTGTTATTTATTTATAAATTTAATAACTTATTTTTACTTACATTTATTTAACTTTAAAAATCTTAACCACCTCCAAGCGACCTCGAACCTGCGTTTTCAGAACCAGAATCGGTAGTCTTCACTCGACGCCACACTAGTATTTTTTCTAACTGGTTTGGCTTTTCATTGCAGGGTATTTTTACTCTCTACAAAATGATTTATGCAACCTCACATACGCGGTTTTGCGTTATCTTGATACGGGGTTTTGCATTATGTTGATACGCGGTTTTGTAATTTACGTCTAATATATGCATGGCTTTCAGTTCTAGAAGGATCAAAGTAAGTAAATACGAATATTTTTCATATAACTGCTGAGTTTTAATTGCTAAACTACTTTTGCACCAGAGAAACTTTCCAGCTGTAAGAAGTTACGAATTGGCACAGCAGAAATGTAAAATTTTCTCACCATAGTAAAAAGTCTTTTCCACCATAGAACTTTTCTACTAATTGGCACAGGCCCAGTAACTCGTTTATGTAACAATTCTCTACCAAGGCGAATTCATATATGTTTTTAAACCATTTTCTTCATGTTTATTTGCACAACAGCGCACCCAGCAGCCGCGTTTTTAGTAAATTAACGCTTATTGGTAAAAATAAACAGCAGATTCGGACTCCTCGCGCCCGAAAATCCTCAGAAAGGTATTTTGATGGTACAAATATTTGCATTTAAATCACTTTTAATTGATTTAAATGCGGCCCTGGGACTGCCAACTTCGATTAAAACAAAAACGCTTAAAATCGCTAACAGCGCTCTTACATGATATGTACCTTAGTAAAAGAATTATATGTGCACTATGTTTTTCCTTGATTTTTCCGTATTAAATAAGAGTAAAATTTTTTGTGGTATGCAACTAGAATAGCCCTTGGTTTATAAGTATTTTCCATACATTAGGTTGGTATTCGTGTATAATTTTATTTACCGTTTCAGCAATCAGTAGCACATTCAATCGAAAAAAATTATATATGCATAAGGAGTTATTCGGCTTCCGATTGCTGCAGTGTCATACATTCTCAATTTAAAAAATACGCTAACAACTGAGTGTTAAAAACTTAAATATTTAGAAGTTGCTTTAATACTAAAACCCGTTTTATACACCCTCATTGCGAGAGTGGTGTCGTATGCAAGTCGTTTTTTGAGAGTCGATTCGTATCGAAAATTTCACGTCATTGCCTAAAATTTCCACTCGACTAGTGTATTAAAACGGAAAAACTTGGCAGCACTGTATAGTTTTCGACAAATTTCGTCGTTTCCTTCTTTCAGCACGACAGTAAACAATGCCAATGTTGTGGAGTCGTACAATTTAGCCTAATTTACGACTTACGCAATGAGGCTGATAAACTTTCCATATTTATCAGGGCCCATAATATCCCGTGGCTTAGAACTATCTGAAGAAGACCCCGGGGAAGATAACGGTAAATAATAGCTAAAAGAAAAGCTAAATAACTGCTAAAGTAAGCAGACAGCAGAATATACATAATAAGAAATTACCTTAAGAAACTCTGTAAACTATGGAAATCATGGGCTTAGCGATCCTATACAAACCTCAAAGAGTGATCCAAACGGCATATCCAAAGTCTAGCTACAAGGGACAACATGATTTGCTGAAAATATATATGTAGTAGAGTTCGACCGATTAATCGGCATCGACGTCGGCTAGTATCGGCACGAAATTGAGCACCGGCATCGGCATCGGACTTTTTTTTGCCGATTATTTGGAATTCCTTTTCATATATGCAAGTTTTGACCCTCCCTTACAGAAGGTTACTTATCCACACACACCCACAACAGTGCCTTGCTAAGGGAGCCAATTTGGTCAAGAGGGAGCGAGAAAATTGTTTTCTGAGCAAACCCTTTTATTATTGAATCATGCAAATTCAACACATCTTAAATATTCCTTTGCACAAGAAGTGTTATATATCTCAATAAACATCAAGAAACATTTCTCCAACCTTGGAGAAACTCATAGTTCTCAAGTTGATATCCAACATCATTCTCCAACTTATCTCTAACCGACGCGCAGATACGTAAAATGTTATAGAGAAACGAATTTTTAATTATCAAGTGAAAAACGAAAGCTATACAAAGAGGAAAATTACCAACAAAAAGTAAATAATCTTCAAAGTATCCTCATATAATTTTGAAAGAAAATAAATCGCAAACTGAAACAAGTGGCAAAATTACTGTCGGACTGTATACTGTGAAGTGAATTATTGTAATACGATATTGATTAACTACATAATACAAAAGGCGTAATAAAATGAAAAATTAATATTTACATTTATCTATGTATGTCGTTTCAATCAAACAGGTATAAGGTATTTTACTATTTCAATTTCAGTATTTCGCTAGCTTAGAGTGAAATGTTGCTAAGCCCACTTTTTATGAACAATTAGTTTTTATGCAGGAAGAGAGGAAAATTTAAAATGCACCGTTTCTGTAAGGATCTAAGTATTTGTTTTATTTCTACCCGTTTTATTCCGTGATATACAAAATTGCTAAGTCCAAAGTAGTCACAGAAAATTTGATAAGTCCAAAAAATATGAATATTTTTTTTACGCTATCGAATTCGATTTGTATTGAGGGTTTTGCAACAACATTATTTTTGAATATTTATGTACATATGTATGTATGTATATTAGGCTGGGTCGATTTTGTATGGGGGAAAAAAAAGCATTTGACCGTATTTTAATAGTAATATTATGACGTCTTAGGTCTAAACCAATTGTTATTGGCCAAGAAAGATTAATTTAAAATTTATCTTTAGCTCGTGCAATTGAATCAAAGTGTATGAATTTTGAAAATGAAGTTTTGGCTTGTAATATCTATGGAATGCGTTAATTGTTATAAATAGGACGATATATCAAATTAAGGGTTATTAAATTTAGTACCTCACGTTCATTTATCATTTTTCAATAAGTCTACAAATTTTTAAGATATTAAAATAAAAAATAAGAAAACTATAATTTTCCCTTATGAATTTTCAATTCTTCATTACTTCAGCAACCAAGTTAAAAATATAAAAAGTGAGACGAGATTTATTTCAAACATTTTAATGCTTTCGGATGTTTATATAATATTAATGGACTTGGTCACGCCGATTTGGTCAGTTTTCAAGATCGTGGTGAATGAAGTCAAACATCTATTGTCAAAGATTAGGAATCGTTTGATAAGTTAACAGTAGTTGCAAGCAGGGTACGAAAATAAACTGTACAAAACAATTCCCATCATCGATCATCATATCATTTGTGGTTTTGTACAGTTTTGTACATAGTCAGAAACAAATTGTAAGATTCACTGTCATTTTTCCCAACGAGAAACGTTTGCCTTTCCTTTGTGACCATTGTACCATAGGGTACGTTTTATATGTATGCAAACGTTTCAATTACGTGAAAAATATTTTTTTCTGTAAATTTTCATATCCAATTAAATTAAAAAACATGTACTACATACATACATACATATATTTTTCTCTCACTGATTCATTTCGTTTGTTGTTTCGTCTGTAACTACTTAACTACTGTAGTGTACTATCGCAAAGTGAACTCAGCCGTTTTGTTTTCTTATTGTACCGAACTGTTGAAAAAATAAACGAAACGAAATAGTAACGTACAATATAGTTTATTTTCGTACACTGGTTGCAAGCAAAAATATAAGTATTTGCACACATTAACATAATACAATTAGGGCGAAAAACGCCCATTTTAAGTCCATTTTTAGTGGTTTCTAAATTTGCCGTTATATGAAAGTAGGGGACGTGAAACAAGTGTTTACATAAATATTTTAGTTAATTCCATTATTTGAAAAAGTAAGTGTAGGTAGGTAAATGCAATAGTCTTTGACATATCCTGGAAAATCCTTTTGAGGACTCTCCAATTGGACGATATTGATTTGCATTCAGCTTGAACCAAAAAAGTCACTCCCTGGCATACTTTTCTGTAATCCGGTTCTTTCATTTAAAGGTTCTTTATAAAATTGAAGAGAATTTTTTTCAGAAAAAAACTGGAGATCCACTTAAGTTTTTCGATATAACTTTGGTAAATGTTACTCGATCGGCACGTAATAATTTCCAAATTGAGAATAATAATAATCTTACTAATCTTATCTTATCTTACTAATATAATAAATGTGAAAGTTTGTATGTTTGGATGTTTGGGAAATCATCACGCGGAAACGACTGAACGGATTTGCATGAAATTTTGTACACAGATAGCTTATGGGCCAGATTGGTTAATAGGCTATTTTTTAAGAGTTGCCCCTGTTAAAAAAGGTTCATTATATTAATACGCGGAAACGACTAAATGGATTTGCATGAAATTTTGTACACAGATAGCTTATGGGCCAGATTGGTTAATAGGCTATTTTTTAAGAGTTGCCCCTGTTAAAAAAGGTTCATTATATTAATACGCGGAAACGACTAAATGGATTTGCATGAAATTTTGTACACAGATAGCTTATGGGCCAGATTGGTTAATAGGCTATTTTTTAAGAGTTGCCCCTGTTAAAAAAGGTTCATTATATTAATACGCGGAAACGACTAAACGTATTTGCATGAAATTTTGTACACAGATAGCTTATGACCTGCGTAGAAAGTAGGCTACTTTTTTTTAAGAGTCGCCACTAGTTAGAAATGTTTAATTTAATTAATACGCGGAAATGAATGAACTGATTTGCATGGACGTTTTCACACAGATAGCGTATGAGCTAGGTTGAAAAATAGGCTACTTTTTTTAAGAGTCACCACCTGCTAAAAAAGTTTAATTAAATTAATACGCGGAAAAGTCTGAACGGATTTGCATGAAATTTTGCAAGCAGATAGCTTATGACCTACAGTGGAAAATAGGCAAATTTTTTGGAAGAGTTGCCACCTGTTAAAAAAGTTTTATTTAAATTAATACGCGGAAACGACTGAACAGATTTGCATGACATTTCGCACAGAGATAGCTTATGACCTATGTTGGAAAATAGGCTACTATTTTAAGAGTTATCACGTATTAGGAAAGTTTAATTAAATTAATACGCGTAAATGACTGAACTGATTTGCATGAAAGTTTGCACACAGATAGCTTATGACCTAGACTGGAAAATAGGCTACTTTTTTAAGAATTGCCACCTGTTTGAAAATGAAATTTTGCTCAAAGATGGTTTATGACCTGGATTGAAAAATAGGCTACTTCCTTAACCGGTTTTCCGATCAGAACGAAATTTAGTACACTTACTACGGATTTCGGAAGGATGGTCTTAGACTGAAAGTAAGTCCGATAACTCAAGGCCCCTCCCATACAAATTGGAATTTTCATATTACATACATATCTCTGGAAGTATTTGTGGGAGAGAACTGAAACTTGGTATAGTGATATGTATGTGAAATCAATGCTGGCATTAATCGATTGATGTTTTAATCAGTTAGTTAATTCGATTCAATCTGATTACAGTTAATCATGATTAATTTAATCATCGACTAAAAATCAGCGATTAAAAAATTAATTTTCAATCATTAACTCTTAATTTGATCAAGTAGGTTTGGTGATTAATTAAGTTATGCTGGAATTTCCCTGTGCACACAAACCAAGTTAATCCGGTATGGCTAAGTCGGGTTTCCTCATCAATCTAAGCAATTTGGTGTGCATTTTCATTAAGATATATACCAACAAACGTTTTACAAGCTAGGTTGCAAAAGTTCCCAGTTTATGTATTACTAATAACAATAATTATATAATTATATAATATAATATAGTATGTGCTTTTTATAAGCGTAAAACACAAAATAATTACTATAACTGGTGTTTGGTTTTATTTTTAATTGGATTAACGATTAATGTTTTAAATTAATTAAACATAATCGCAGCTAGCGATTAACGATTAAAAAATGTTATCATTAATCGTACAGTTGATTACGGCTATTTAATTTTAATCGTCAAACGCGATTAACATTTTAATCGTTAATTTTTAATCGTTAATCAGATAAACAGTGTGCCAACACTGTGTAAAATCATGTTCATATTTACGGAGAAAAATAGACGTTTTTGGAAAAGAGGCGTATCACCTCCCATACTGACTGAAAGTTTCATATTGCATTTCTCTTCAAATGTTTGGGGTAAAGCACTCAAGCTTGGTATGAAAATACATATGTATGTATGTATGTGAAACTAATACCATACTCATGGAGAAAAATTGGAAAATGTGGTGTGGCAACTCCCATGCAAATTGATTTTGCAATGCTGCATATCTCTGGAGGTGTTTATTGCAGAGGACTGGAACTTGGCACCGAGATGTGTATACAAAATTAATTCCATACTCATGGAGAAAAATTTGCGTTATTCGAAAAGGGGACATGGTTCCTCCCGTACAAATTTACTGTTTTATACTGGTTATCTCTAGAGGTGTTCATGGTAGAGTACTGGGACTTGGTACTGGGGTATGTAAAATCAATTCTAAATTCATGGAAGAAGATTAGGGTTATAAGAAAAAGGGGCGTGGCACTTCCAGTACAAATTTACTTTTTCTTGCCACATATCCCTGGAAGTGTTTGTGGGAGAATACTGGAACTTGGTATGGAGTTGTGTATACCAAATGTACCAA
>NW_016157193.1:128706-150681 GCF_001687245.7 Rhagoletis zephyria
ATTAGTAGTAAAACCAAAAATTCGTCATACTAAATGTAATTTTCTAGAACAAGTGTAGAATAGTGACCGTTTAGCTATAAAATAACCAAAAATGCCGATAGATAGAACTTTTTACGCTGATTACTACGATGCCAATATTTGGCGCAGGCAAAAAATAACGAAGATATAATAGGTTTATTTGCTTTGTTTATTTGTATTTTTTATTATCACCCTACAAAAATTTGAGGACCAGGTGGTCCACTGGGTCGTGGTTTTAATGTATGTGCAAAAGGACCAGGCTTCATACTAGTAACTTGTTATGCTGACCTGAACCTCTTTAAACGTAAAAAACTGATATATGTGTTGAACACCATCTCTTCGTGGCGCATCGGCAATATGATTCGGTTGCCGAATGTGCCATGGTCCAAAAGGAGTAGTTGTCTAGGTGGTCCCATGTTATGCAGCGTTGGACCAGAGGTGGTCAGGTCCAATGATATCGCAATGTTATTGTAACCATGTTTTCTCCATATATTTGGACCATTTTGGTTACTAGTGTTGGTTACAAGGTTTCGTGTTCCTGTACCAGTGTTTAACCTAGTCCCACTTTTGCAGGGCACTGAATTGTTGAAACCCAAAAGTACATCATGATAAAATATGTAATATCGAATTAAAGATAATAACTTGTACTTTCTAAATAATATAAATTTCTTTACAATTCAATTTTTCAAAATATATATTTCATGAAAAAATAATATTTGTTCGATTTTTAGTGGTTTTGGTTTAAAAATACAAGAAGCTACAAATTATGTACACCAGCTGCAAGACAAATTAGTTATCTTTATGGTGGCGTCATTAGTTTTTTTATCGGTTATACCTACAGTTCGTAAGATATTAATATTTAAAAAATTTAAAAACTGAACTTTAACCTTCTAGAACGTATTGATTTTTTTACTTGCGCCAAATAATTTTGGCATGGTTGAAATGAGTTCTATTTTTCTGCAGTTTTCCTTTTTGCATAGCTGAACGGTCGGTTCCAGGAAATGATGAACAACTTAAATCAAAAATGTACATATTTATGTATTGTTTAGTATTTCCATTAAAACACAAATATATTGCAAATTCGCATATAATAAATAATACACATTTTACTTCTAATTGTATACTTTGGGTACTTTTTGTAGTACCTTTGGTACTTTTTCGCAAAAGGCGATCACATTATTCCCCTTTCTCCTACTTCCAAAATACAAATCTAGATAAAGGAGTGTCAAATTTTAGCTGCCACAAATTACACAACCTTGTATTATTGAATCATGCGTTTTGCCCATATGTTTTTACAGAAATTAACAGAGTTGCCAAGTTGTCATTGGTTAATCAAGCACTGAGAAACTCAAACAAAAGATAATCAATCATTTGAGTTAATCATTAATTTACTAATTATTTGTTATTTTATAGTTAATTATCCACTGAGAAATCGGCTGTTAGTGATTAAATGCCGTTGAATATCCACGATGTTGTTGGAATCCCGCGCAGATATATGTAGTTGGATGAAAAAATATATGGATAAACTCCCACGCTGCTGTATTATAGTTCATGAGGTAGTACCGTAGAAGGATCCCTGTTGTCTTCCGGTCAGGCGTTTGATGAAAAGGAGGGAAGATGGCAATGCGGAGATTGCCTTTATAGGTTAAACTGGAAGACAACTCCAGCCTGCCTATCGCTAACACTGGAATTTTCAAGCACGGGTGCTTTAATTCGGTGCAAGCGCAGGGATGCATTTGGGATTAAAGGATGGAGAGGGATGCATCCTTCAAGGGGGCGCAAGTCACTTGAACAAGTACTTTATACTTAAATTTAAAAAAGAAAGTACACTTAGGTCTCTTTTTATGCGGATTTGAATTTATGAGGTTTTTCAAACCATTGTTTCGCAGTAGCGATTTGGCTTTTTTGAGAGTTTTTATTACTTTTTTCAGTTTGTAAAAGACAATGCTTCTGATAAATAATTTGTCTTTGTATTCTTACACAATAATAATAATAGATTGGCGCTTACACATAAGTGGAACTTCTCCTCCAATTTGTGGTGTGCGCCTTGATGTTGTCACACAAAGGGGAGGGACTTACACTTTTACGCCGACTCCGAACGTCGATTGTATTTTTACGAGTAGCTGTTTTTCATGACAGAAATACACTCGGAGGTTCGCCATTGCCTGCTGAGTGGCGACGGCCTTTAAGAAAAAACCTTTCTTTCTAAATTTTTTTTCTTTATGTATTCTTACATAATTCATGTATTTATTGTGGTATTTTTATTTTTATTTTTATTTTTATTTTTTTTTGGTTAAAATACAGATAAAATTTTATTTATTTCATTAATTTTCGGTTTTACATGGAATAATAAGTGTTGAAGTGAAGAAATAAATAGTTTTTTTTACTCAATAATGCCTCAATGGATTTTTTTATGCGGGTTCTTAGAATTTTTTATCTGAATTTATGCGGTTTTTGAAAATGCTAGAACGCATCCCCTTTTTTTGTATGAAAGTAAAGAACTTTTTTATGTGGATGTTTTTTAATGCGGCTTTCTGAGGAACGCATGTACCGCATAAAAAGAGGCTTAAGTGTACATTATTACAATTTGTTGTTTGTTTAAGCTAGGGATGGGCGGCAGAACAGCTCGCGCGCAGCAGCGCGGTCAAGCAGGTGCGTGGTGCGGGTAAAAATTTAAAACCGAAGATATAATAGGTTTATTTGCTTTGTTTATTTGTATTTTTTATTATCACCCTACAAAAATTTGAGGACCAGGTGGTCCACTGGGTCGTGGTTTTAATGTATGTGCAAAAGGACCAGGCTTCATACTAGTAACTTGTTATGCTGACCTGAACCTCTTTAAACGTAAAAAACTGATATATGTGTTGAACACCATCTCTTCGTGGCGCATCGGCAATATGATTCGGTTGCCGAATGTGCCATGGTCCAAAAGGAGTAGTTGTCTAGGTGGTCCCATGTTATGCAGCGTTGGACCAGAGGTGGTCAGGTCCAATGATATCGCAATGTTATTGTAACCATGTTTTCTCCATATATTTGGACCATTTTGGTTACTAGTGTTGGTTACAAGGTTTCGTGTTCCTGTACCAGTGTTTAACCTAGTCCCACTTTTGCAGGGCACTGAATTGTTGAAACCCAAAAGTACATCATGATAAAATATGTAATATCGAATTAAAGATAATAACTTGTACTTTCTAAATAATATAAATTTCTTTACAATTCAATTTTTCAAAAAATATATTTCATGAAAAAATAATATTTGTTCGTTTTTTAGTGGTTTTGGTTTAAAAATACAAGAAGCTAAAAATTATGTACACCAGCTGCAAGACAAATTAGTTATCTTTATGGTGGCGTCATTAGTTTTTTTATCGGTTATACCTACAGTTCGTAAGATATTAATATTTAAAAAATTTAAAAACTGAACTTTAACCTTCTAGAACGTATTGATTTTTTTACTTGCGCCAAATAATTTTGGCATGGTTGAAATGAGTTCTATTTTTCTGCAGTTTTCCTTTTTGCATAGCTGAACGGTCGGTTCCAGGAAATGATGAACAACTTAAATCAAAAATGTACATATTTATGTATTGTTTAGTATTTCCATTAAAACACAAATATATTGCAAATTCGCATATAATAAATAATACACATTTTACTTCTAATTGTATACTTTGGGTACTTTTTGTAGTACCTTTGGTACTTTTTCGCAAAAGGCGATCACATTATTCCCCTTTCTCCTACTTCCAAAATACAAATCTAGATAAAGGAGTGTCAAATTTTAGCTGCCACAAATTACACAACCTTGTATTATTGAATCATGCGTTTTGCCCATATGTTTTTACAGAAATTAACAGAGTTGCCAAGTTGTCATTGGTTAATCAAGCACTGAGAAACTCAAACAAAAGATAATCAATCATTTGAGTTAATCATTAATTTACTAATTATTTGTTATTTTATAGTTAATTATCCACTGAGAAATCGGCTGTTAGTGATTAAATGCCGTTGAATATCCACGATGTTGTTGGAATCCCGCGCAGATATATGTAGTTGGATGAAAAAATATATGGATAAACTCCCACGCTGCTGTATTATAGTTCATGAGGTAGTACCGTAGAAGGATCCCTGTTGTCTTCCGGTCAGGCGTTTGATGAAAAGGAGGGAAGATGGCAATGCGGAGATTGCCTTTATAGGTTAAACTGGAAGACAACTCCAGCCTGCCTATCGCTAACACTGGAATTTTCAAGCACGGGTGCTTTAATTCGGTGCAAGCGCAGGGATGCATTTGGGATTAAAGGATGGAGAGGGATGCATCCTTCAAGGGGGCGCAAGTCACTTGAACAAGTACTTTATACTTAAATTTAAAAAAGAAAGTACACTTAGGTCTCTTTTTATGCGGATTTGAATTTATGAGGTTTTTCAAACCATTGTTTCGCAGTAGCGATTTTGCTTTTTTGAGAGTTTTTATTACTTTTTTCAGTTTGTAAAAGACAATGCTTCTGATAAATAATTTGTCTTTGTATTCTTACACAATAATAATAATAGATTGGCGCTTACACATAAGTGGAACTTCTCCTCCAATTTGTGGTGTGCGCCTTGATGTTGTCACACAAAGGGGAGGGACTTACACTTTTACGCCGACTCCGAACGTCGATTGTATTTTTACGAGTAGCTGTTTTTCATGACAGAAATACACTCGGAGGTTTGCCATTGCCTGCTGAGTGGCGACCGCCTTTAAGAAAAAACCTTTCTTTCTAAATTTTTTTTCTTTATGTATTCTTACATAATTCATGTATTTATTGTGGTATTTTTATTTTTATTTTTATTTTTATTNAAGACAAATTAGTTATCTTTATGGTGGCGTCATTAGTTTTTTTATCGGTTATACCTACAGTTCGTAAGATATTAATATTTAAAAAATTTAAAAACTGAACTTTAACCTTCTAGAACGTATTGATTTTTTTACTTGCGCCAAATAATTTTGGCATGGTTGAAATGAGTTCTATTTTTCTGCAGTTTTCCTTTTTGCATAGCTGAACGGTCGGTTCCAGGAAATGATGAACAACTTAAATCAAAAATGTACATATTTATGTATTGTTTAGTATTTCCATTAAAACACAAATATATTGCAAATTCGCATATAATAAATAATACACATTTTACTTCTAATTGTATACTTTGGGTACTTTTTGTAGTACCTTTGGTACTTTTTCGCAAAAGGCGATCACATTATTCCCCTTTCTCCTACTTCCAAAATACAAATCTAGATAAAGGAGTGTCAAATTTTAGCTGCCACAAATTACACAACCTTGTATTATTGAATCATGCGTTTTGCCCATATGTTTTTACAGAAATTAACAGAGTTGCCAAGTTGTCATTGGTTAATCAAGCACTGAGAAACTCAAACAAAAGATAATCAATCATTTGAGTTAATCATTAATTTACTAATTATTTGTTATTTTATAGTTAATTATCCACTGAGAAATCGGCTGTTAGTGATTAAATGCCGTTGAATATCCACGATGTTGTTGGAATCCCGCGCAGATATATGTAGTTGGATGAAAAAATATATGGATAAACTCCCACGCTGCTGTATTATAGTTCATGAGGTAGTACCGTAGAAGGATCCCTGTTGTCTTCCGGTCAGGCGTTTGATGAAAAGGAGGGAAGATGGCAATGCGGAGATTGCCTTTATAGGTTAAACTGGAAGACAACTCCAGCCTGCCTATCGCTAACACTGGAATTTTCAAGCACGGGTGCTTTAATTCGGTGCAAGCGCAGGGATGCATTTGGGATTAAAGGATGGAGAGGGATGCATCCTTCAAGGGGGCGCAAGTCACTTGAACAAGTACTTTATACTTAAATTTAAAAAAGAAAGTACACTTAGGTCTCTTTTTATGCGGATTTGAATTTATGAGGTTTTTCAAACCATTGTTTCGCAGTAGCGATTTTGCTTTTTTGAGAGTTTTTATTACTTTTTTCAGTTTGTAAAAGACAATGCTTCTGATAAATAATTTGTCTTTGTATTCTTACACAATAATAATAATAGATTGGCGCTTACACATAAGTGGAACTTCTCCTCCAATTTGTGGTGTGCGCCTTGATGTTGTCACACAAAGGGGAGGGACTTACACTTTTACGCCGACTCCGAACGTCGATTGTATTTTTACGAGTAGCTGTTTTTCATGACAGAAATACACTCGGAGGTTTGCCATTGCCTGCTGAGTGGCGACCGCCTTTAAGAAAAAACCTTTCTTTCTAAATTTTTTTTCTTTATGTATTCTAACATAATTCATGTATTTATTGTGGTATTTTTATTTTTATTTTTATTTTTATTTTTATTTTTTTTTGGTTAAAATACAGATAAAATTTTATTTATTTCATTAATTTTCGGTTTTACATGGAATAATAAGTGTTGAAGTGAAGAAATAAATAGTTTTTTTTACTCAATAATGCCTCACTGGATTTTTTTATGCGGGTTCTTAGAATTTTTTATCTGAATTTATGCGGTTTTTGAAAATGCTAGAACGCATCCCCTTTTTTGTATGAAAGTAAAGAACTTTTTTATGTGGATGTTTTTAATGCGGCTTTCTGAGGAACGCATGTACCGCATAAAAAGAGGCTTAAGTGTACATTATTACAATTTGTTGTTTGTTTAAGCTAGGGATGGGCGGCAGAACAGCTCGCGCGCAGCAGCGCGGTCAAGCAGGTGCTTGATGCGGGTAAAAATTTAAAACCGAAAGGGTAAGCAATAGCCGTGTACGTGTATTAACCCATTTTATGCAATGTATATTGCCAAAGTCTATTATATTCATCTCTTTGTTTATAGAGAAACAATTTCTAACTATATTTGTAGTATATTTATTAAAAATAATTCAACATCATGAAATGCCGACCAATTAATTTATTTTTATTAATAAATCAATAAAGTTTAAATTGATTATACATATGTAAAAAATTGAATGTGCTAATTCATACTAGCGAGCAATACGTGTTAACGATCTTGCTTGCGCATGTGTTCGTAAATAAGAGAGCCGAGCGCTGCTACTAGGCTCAGTCTTATAGAAAGGTTGTTTTACGCATGATTGTCCTTTTTTTCCAAGCAAATTTCTAACGAAAATTTATCTGCGCAAGAACAACCCCTCCCTTTGAAAATTTGCGACCAACTGAACGCTGACAATGCAAAAGTGAATTACAAAACAGCTAATATGCGCGCAAGCAGTGTTGCCAACTTCTGAGTTTCAAAAAGCACCAAAACTTGGGGGAAAAAAGCGTTTTACCGTACGAAAAGCACTAATTTTTGTATATCAAAGGATACCTTTTTTCATAACAGTTTGTATTTAACAAAAGTAAAAAAAAAAAAATATTTATAAGTATAATTCAATACACAAAACTTTTTCTCATGCTAACGAAGTAATACCGAAGTAGGTACTGCAGATTAAAACTGGTATATTTAGAGAAAGAAAAATCGAATCGCAACAAACGAAAAAATGAATGTAGATTCTTTTAAATGCAGTGCTGCTACAGCTTTAAATATTTCAAATTATTTCATGTTCTAACTATCTATGAGAAATTTGAGTTCAGAAGAAGAGCACTAAAAAAGGCACTAGGCACTAAACAATTTGTTTTTGGCGTTTTAATTATCAAAAAGCACTAAATCTAGTGCTTAAAGCACCAAGTTGGCAACTATGCGCGCAAGCAAGTCGGTACTCACCACAAGTGTTGCCAATTCTGTTTCTGCCGTCCCGCTAGAATCCTGCTAAATCATTTAAATTCTGTAAACTCCTATGAAAAAAAAGTTTCTTTCATAATTTAGCAGTTAAACTTTATTTGCTAAAATTAGATATCATATGTTTATAAAAAACCATCAGTTTTTTAACAAAAACAAAATTGGAGCTTCGTTATATGGTTTTATAACCAGTGTTGGGATCTTGTGGCATTAAATAAAGTATAAAAATGGGTCATAAGAATGTCGAATTAAAATCTTCAAATCATGAAAAAAATATAAGAAGATACCTAAAAATATTCGAGAACTATATATTACTATTAGAATACCTTTCCCGCCATGTTCAGTGCTTATTTAGTGCATTTTATTCTGGGTTCGAAAATCTTTTTATACACATAAGTATGTACATACATATGTGTATAAATGCATTGTTTCAAATAAAATATATATCTTGATTGAATTAAAGTGAAAATTCAATTGGTTCTATAAAAGTTTAAAATCGTTATTAGTGCGTTACTATTTATTTTGATTTTTGATAAATACAACAATACTTATATCTTGCACCGATCACTAATGTAGTATGGATGCATATTAAATTTTACTGAAAAAATTTTTTTGATGTTTTGATTTGTCCCAAGTTTTGGTTCTTTTAGGAAAGTTGGCAGCTATGGGGTCTCACATTCGTGAGCACTTACATATACTTGTTCTCTCATTCCGATCACACATACAGATGCAATTCGCGCAAAATTTTCTGTTACCCCCCCCGGGCATAATTACCTCACCTCATCTACCCAACGGCTTGCACATTTGCCTGCGGTTTGCACGTTTGGGCATTTTGCCCGTATGTGCACATTATGCCCATCGCTAGTTTAAGCGAAGAATGTTTAGTTTTTAGACTAAGAATATTACTTACATACATTAGTGTACATTTCGCACAGATAGACCCAAAGTTCGATCAACTAAAAAAAAATAAAATAAAGAAGTTATATTTCCTGATCTGATTTTTGAGTTATCTCACTTTCATTTTACGTGTGCGTATATTCAGGCATGTTCTGTAAATCGCATGATTTGAAATCGGTACGATTAGCTAAATATTTATCGTTATTTCTGATGAAAAAATTGAATATTGTATATGTTATCGGCCAAACCTGATATTAGGACAAACTAGCTTTTCCTAGGCTAAACTAGTTCTACCTAGATCTAACATATCCGTACAATGGGGAAACAAGTTGGACGCAACAATATTGTGGACTGCGTACTTGGTGTTGGACCGATCAGGGTTATTTTTGTGAAGTGCGGCCGAAGCCTGCCTACGCGGAAATGTGTTCTGCCCCAAAAAAATACTGTCGCCCCTGATCTAGTCTAGCCCAAGCAAAACTAGTTTGTCCTAAGATCGGGTTTGGCCGGTAACATACTTATATAAAAACTATGACAGAAACATAAAAGCTGTTATATCAGCCGTTTGCATACCAAATTCTGAGTTATCTGATTATATAAAAATATTTCCAAAATCGTACCGATTTCAAATCATACGAATTTCAGAACATGCCTGATTGATTACGTATTACGTGTTTAAAAACGAAATTTACATCATACATACTTATATTATATTGCTTTGTGTTTTTTTTCAGGAGATTATCTTCCGTCGTCGCTGTTTTGGACAAAATTGAAAAATTGGATTATAAAAAGGATTCTCATTACGATTCACTGGCCAGTTTGTTGCGTGTCAGACCAAACTATAATAAATTAAGTGAAATGCAATACTCTACACTGGTAGTTACGGCATTTCGTCTAGCACTTTTTATAAACAGGAAAACAAGCCTTGTTGATACTTTCTACAAGAAACTCCGGATACCACAAACACATAAAATGATTTTGATTGGTGTCATACTAATGCGACTTCATTGTCATCTACTGCTGAACACGTTTGATTTTGAATATCTCATTCCCATGGTGACGGTTAGACCCAAGTATGAGACAGTTTGTGATCAAATAGCTGAATGGACAAAGCTAGTGAAACCAGTACGGCAATCAAACATTGAGAATATAAATAAATATTACAACACTGCGGAAGCTGAAGTAATTGAGCTTTCAATGCGATACTTGCAGCTTCAGCCAGAGGATAGTGAGAGATTTCCTTTTGACCTACTACCAGAAATTGAACACACTCAGTTATGTAATCCGATCGCTCGTCCGCTTTCTACTTTTAAAGACAAATTAGCAGAACTATACTTTTCTCCGAATAACGTTCAGTTCTTGATGTACGACGAGATAGCTGGTACTGCGTCCTCCGGCAGTTCACTAAGTGCCTCTATAGCGCGAATGTCGCCAGTAGAGCGACTCGAATTTGTACAAATATTTGTGCGTAATTTTCATACGCACTTCATAGATTACTTCTTGCAGATGAGCATGCGTTTTAACCAGATGCAGCAAGTTTTATCGTTACAGTGCCCTACCTTGCGTAAATTCAGACATTCATGCATTCCTAATGTGAATATTGTGTAAGACAATGCACTATTAGTGACGTTTCCCACGTTCCGGTCGCTGGTTAATTAGCACCCGGCTACCCATCATAATTTACGTTTGCAAACGAACTGTAATTTAAGTGATGCACAATTAATTTTTTGTCTAGTCAATGACATTAAAAAAGCATTTGGGATAGGGCTTTCCGGGAAGGGGTTATAAAAATAATAGAAACTCTGCGCAGGCAGTTCATCAATTTGAGAATATTATTTTTTCTTCTATAATTGAGTAAACGATGAAGGTATTTTTACAAGCTTTTATTAAGTTTCAGCTGTGTGTAATTAAATCTTGGAATCGATTTTTTAACGAACTTCCAGATGAGCTAGAGACTTGAAACCTTAAACTTAGCTCAGAACCGGATGAGAATGCTATATTAAAAGTAAATTAGTTCGCTAGGTGGTGCAGGAATCAAGATATTCGGTAAATGCATATATATGGTCCGATTTGGTTCATATTTAGAACGTATACTAAAAAGAAAAAAAAACTCCACAAAAGAATGTAGTCGCTAGGTAGTGCAGAGTGGTATTTTAATTATGTATAGTAAAGTGGCAATGTTTGGAAAAAATTTAGTTGAAATTCGATTTTTGACATCGTGTTGAGTTTGGAAAAAATCCTTCGTTTCCCTATTTTGAAATTACTTTAGCCGTGCTAGGAGCCGTTTCCACCTCTTTTATATAATCTTATATCTTGTAGTATGCCACAAACATTCAGTGATTGCGGGTAAGTTCCTTTAAACATAATAGAAATCTGGTCCAGGAATATACGGAGAGACCCTCGTACTAATACAATTGGGGTATTCACAACGGTGTCGTAAGTGTCCTATTGTTGTGTGTCGTCATCTTTAAACGCATAAAAAATATATATGGGCTGTTCGCCAGGTACCATCAATGTCATATTATGAATTTTCGCAGTGTTAAAAAAAGTTGGTTGTTGTTTCAGGATTTCTAAACATTTATTTAAGCTTTTAAAGTTTACGACATACAACAATACGACACTTACGACACTGTTGTGAATCCCTCAAATGTTTGGATACTGTTCTAACTCATGCGGAATTTAATACGAACTGATATAGTAAAAAGAAACAGCTGCACTTTCGGATGCAACAGATATTGTGGAAATTTCCAAGAAAAATTTTGTAGAAGAGATTTATGTCCATAACGATTGGCCTTTTTAAGTTTTCGGGCATAGTCCGGAGGGCTTTTTTTACCCTTCGTCGGGCGCAACTGATCTGCGAGGCACAGCCAGCACATATTTTCACTTCGCCGTGCCTTTTTATACCGTTAACTTTGCTGACGCTCAAAAGCTGCCTCTTTTGAAGTGCTCTATACAGCAAAAAAAAACTCAGTTTTTTTTTACTCCCAGAACGAGAAGTTATGCAGAATTTGATCTGAGAAGCTCATTGCGCCCAAACTCGTCAAATGTATTAAATTAGTTATTTTTTTAAATTCTATTATTCATTTAAAAGTAGCTATTATGTACATGTCTCAGAGTTGAGTCTTCATGGAATGTTTTGCATTTTTTCTAAACTATTTTACGTTGTGTGTTTTACCTTTTGATTTTTTTAACTTTATTTTAAGATTTTTGTAGTAGCTGTTAAATTTGTGTAAAATAAATGGAATTTTACGAAAATGTATACATTTATTTCTTTTCAACATCCCTAAATGCTGTGCCAGTATTCTCCAGATGTATAAACAATATAATTGTTTGTTTAGTATACATATGTTTTTAAAAGTGTTTCAGTTAGGCACATTGCGCCCAAAATTGACAGTCACCATATTGCGCCTGACGAAGGGTTTAAAAATACTATTTTGGGACCTTATTGTGCCAGTTTGGGTTATTGTTTTTTTTTAGCCATTTAGACGATAAATAGTTCAGAGTTATATTTAGGACTCCTTTTATGGGTCCGCAGCACGTTACTTTTCGTGACATTGAGTTTCGGTATACAAAATTTACAGCAAATTTTCAGAGCTCCTTCGCTTTCAAGAAAATTATTTCAGCATGCTTGTTAAGATTGCACAGTAGATTTTAGTGTACTTAGTTTGGCTCCTATGTTTAGTCTGGTTAGAAATAGTCCAGATTTCATCTCGCATACGTTACTTCGGTATTTAAACTGTATTTAAAATTGTACTTTATACGTATGCAATGCAATTGACGTTTTGGAAGTCAGTCACAGTTCTCCATATCGAGAAAAAGGTTAGATAGCTAATCGCATTTTAACTCAACGTTGGTTTCTAATGTCTAGTATTTTTCTAATAATTCTCTAATCGAATTCTAACAAAGTTCTCTGACCTGATTTTCGATTCGAGAACTACCGTTAGATTTCAAATGTATTTTACATTATACAAATATTTCTCAAAAGTTAGAGACTGTGTTTGCTGACTAGCGTTAACTTTGAATTTCCTTAAGTATTTTTTATTAACTTAGTCTTTGGGTGTATTTTAACTAATCCTGATGTTTTTAAGTAAAATTTTTTATTTCAAAATTCTAAAATATGCATGTCATCATGTCTCGAATTATACAGGCCTGCGATAGTTTTCTCCTCAAAAAATTATCAGCAATTTGGGTAGGTATTAGGTACTCAGCTACCAAAAAAAACAAAAAAATATCAATCACAAATTTTCAAAGGAAATTACTTTTTTAATTTTTTTAGTATGTACTACCGCGTAGTTATTACTAGCGTCAATTTCGAATTTCCATAAGTCTTTCAGATTTACGGCCTCTGTAGGGGCATTTTTAACTTGTATTGTTGGGCTTTTAAATAAAAAATTTAATTTTAATCTAATTTAGTTTTTGCTTTTCATGAAAATTGTTAAAAATTTTAAGAGATGGGCATTTCCATCTGGCATCTGTATGACAAAATGTTAAAAGTAAAATGAAATTAAATATTTTAAAAAGGTTTTCTAAATTTTCACCGTAGTTGAATAGTCCATTATTCAGTGAAAGAAATGGCAACTGTTTGTAGTAGAGATATAAAGATAGCATGACATTAAAAAAACATACAGAGTTTCTTAAGGTAATTTCTTATTATATTCTGATGTCTTACTTTAGCAGTAATTTAGCTACCTTTGATGCCACGAAAATTCTTTACCGTTATCTTCCCGGGGTCTTCTTCAGTTAGTTCAAAGCCGCGGGATAGCATGGGCCCTAATATGGACACTGCAGCAATCGGAAGCCGAATAACTCCTTATGCACATATAATCATTTTCTATTGAATGTACTACTGATTGCTGAAACAGTAAATAAAATTATACACGAGTACCACCTTAATCTATGGAAAATACTTATAAACCAAAGGCTATTATAGATGCATACCACAAAAAACTTAACCCTTATTTAATACAGAGAAATCGAGGAAAACATGATGCACATATAATTCTTTTGGTTTACTTAATATTTAATGTATTTTTATAAAGTGTAGCACCGTATAAATCAACATTTCAAACTTTGCACTAAAATTATAAAAACTCATCAACTTGTGGCAAAAATTTAAAACTTTATATTCAGAATCCGCAGAAAAAAATTTTGATACGCAGTTTTATAGCCCATTCAATTTTAGTATAATAAAGGACAAGTTTCGTATAAAAAAATTCTCTAACATAGTTTGTATGGGAAAATTCATTACCGCGTCAGAAAAAAACATTTTTTTAAATAAAATTTATTTTGTAGCTACTTAAAACTCGAGTTTAATTATACTAAAATTAACTATAAAACTGCGTACCAAAAAAATTCTAAAAATTCTAAATAAAAAGTTTGAAATTTTGGTGGAAATTTGTTAAATTTTAATAATTTTTTTTACAAAGTTTGAAGTCTGGATTTATATGGTGTTTATTGGATAACTAGCTAAACTATTACATGTAATATAGCCAAAACTGGTCAAAATAAGGCGAGTCTATTATTTCTGCCACCAGTGTATACATACACGAAAAGCACTTTTTAAACCACGCAACATATTTTTATAAAAGAATAACACAAAAATTTTAACTTTAAAATCTTGAAAATATTAAAAAAAAAACACCATGTACTCACATTTGCTATACACGCAAAAAAAACGAGATCAAAAGACTGAGAATATTCTCTTTCTCAAGCTAATAACTTCTAGGATGAAATCTCCAAAAACGTAAATTTTTAGTTAATTCTCAATATTACTAAACGTGTGATATGTTCCTAGATAAATATGTGAAAAATAACATAAATATTGGAAGGGAAAAACAAAGTTAAATTTCGCAAATCTGTATAATTAAGTTTCACTAGATTATGTCGAAAATCATACACTGAGCGGCGACCGGAACTTGTGAAATGTACCGTTTCAGACTAAACATAGTGTTCTAATTTGTATATAGTGTGCTTGATAATGGATCGGTTACGGGCAAAACTATGCGAGATGTAAAAAAAGGAGATGAACTCGTGGTTTCTTTTAAAGCTCATTACATGCGACATACTCGTGAGGAGAGGCAAACGTTTTTGAGACAACTCAACATTGACTGTCAGTGCAAAATTTGCCAAGTTGCTGTGGAAAACGAACCCACCGTAAGTTTTCGTTTTTTACAATTAGTTATTATAATTAATTTCTTTGTTGTGTACTTTAATACCTATATTAAACAACAAATGGTCGTCATCCCCAAAAGAATAATAAAATTTGGACAATTTCATTAATCCCACAAAAATATTTTGGCTTAATTCAACGCCATTCGTCAGCTCGGCCGCACGGACAATCACAATTCTTCATGATGGTTGGCTGGTTGCAGTGCTTCCTAGTCGCTGCCCAGTAGCCAGTTTCTGTAACTTTGCGATAAAATAACGAATGATTTGTTGTCGCAAGGCTCGTATCGAAATCGTTATGAAAAGTGTTTCTGTAACTCAAAAAATTTACCTTGCGATATGGCTGTAGTGAGTTGTTAACATATCGATGGTGGGACTGGAATGAAACGAACCATCTGTAATTTCTAGCGCAAAATTGTTTTTTTTACATTAAGTAAAAGTTTAATAAGTGAAATATTTATTATAAAGCCGTCATTTGTTTGCACATATTTTGATTAGTTAACAAGTAAGAGCTAATATACCCATGTTTATACATACATATTACATACGTACATGTATATTACGGTGATTGACTCGGTTTTTCCAAGCCGGTTTCCACATTTTTTTTTTATAGATTATTTAGGCTTTTTTTTTTTAATAATGACTTTTTGAATATCGAATAAACCGGATTTTTCCATCGAACAAACCGATTTTTTTCATTTTATACAAATCTTGACCCCTCAATAAAAATTTTGAGTTTTTCGAAGTTTTAAAGGCTTTTTACAGTTTAAGGGAAATCCCTAAAGAGTTCTAAAAGTATATCATAGTTATTTGGGGGTGAACAGTTTATCATATTTGATTCCAATAAATGAATGTTTGCCGCTTAACCGTTTTCGATGTGTTCGGCTGCGATCTACAATTCGTGCTCTGCTTCTTTATGTTGTGACACAAATGGGGAGATCTTCGCTTTTACTCCACTTCCGAAGAAGCTTTGTTATGGCAGGAGTGCCGAAGGGTATCCGCCATATGAAAAACCTTTTTTATGTTGCTAAGCCCTAGTACTCAATGCGAAAACGTAAGAAAAAATGCAAGAAAGTATGAAAACTAAGTAAAAGAAAACCGGTTATCCCGGTTTTTCTTAATTTCTCAATCGGGAAACCATTTTTTTTTTCAAATTGCAGCTTTTCGAATAACTCGAAAACCTGATTTGTAAAAAAAGGCGAATAATCGAACACCCTTATGCATATTGCGCAAAATTATCGTTTGTTACATGTTTTACGAAATTCACTTTTTGATGAAAGTTTGTTCTCCATCCCATAAGGCATCAACTGTTAAAATAATATAGTTGAAATCTCTATAGCTACCATAAAAATTAACTGTAAATTTTATCGTGTGACAATAATTTTTTTCTTGTGGGCGAAATTATCGTATGTGCAAAGAAATTATAATGGGAAGCGGATTGCTCGCATCCGTCTGCCTCTATTCGCTTCATCGTTATCAATACCTGTTATTTTATTACTTGTGATTTCTTAATCAATATATATGGTAGACAGACGGAGAAAATTAATTTGAATTAATAAGCATAAATGTAAATTAAAATTTTACCCTTACAGACAGCAGTAATGCGAATAAACCAGCCGCAAGGTCGTGGGTTCGAGTCCCACGGCCAGTATACTTTTTTTATTTCTTTTTCATTCTTTTTTTTATAAGTTCTATATTTTTTTTACGTTACTTTCAGTTAGTTGTTGTTGAATTTTTAACAAACTTCATCTCTAAAAATTAAAATTAACTAATAGTAAAATAAGAAATGTGATATAAAATAAAGCAAATGAAAATAAAATAAAGTAAAATTAAATAGATAAATAAAATGAAATAAAAAAATATAAAATAAATAATAAATCGCTCCAACCGAGTATCGAACCTGGCAGCTACAGGTTTTTAGCTCGCAACTCTCACCACTCGGCTACCGCGTACGCGAAACTCGACTGCTTCGTTTGCTTACTTGTACAAAAGACAACAACTGGCCGTTTTTAGCAGTGTTGTCATCGAAAATTCCCCGGGCCCGAGTTAATTCCCAAAAATTTCGTGCATTTTTTTGGCTGCTTATGCTCATTTTAAAGAGGAAAATGCATGAGTTAAAGCAAATTAAGGCTGGTTATATAAATAATCGAGCCCGTTTGTCTACCGTATTAGTCTAGAAACTTCATGTAACTATTTCATTCAATATTAAATATTCGATCAGTATTGAATATTCAACTTCATGTAACTATGTATTTCATTCAATATTCGCACTTTATAAATATTTACTTATCGTTAGGGTTGCCAGATTTTTTATGCGCGAAATCAGTACATTCGACTTTTTCATGCTAAAAAATCAGTACTTTTCAGTACATTTTTATTCAAAGCAAAATTATGAATGTATTATTATTATTGGGGATAGAGCACTGCGACCTTAAGATCTATTGTACCCCCTTCATGGATTATTGTGTGTCTATTAATCCAGTATCCCGAGAGAAACTTTAGTATAGAACCTAAGTCTACGGATTTCACTTCGCCTTTGGTTATCAGATGTTCACCCAGGTGCCTTTTGCGTTTATGCATCAGTGCAGGGCATTCTTCTAAGATGTGCTGTGCAGTCTCGTTTTCCATCCTGCAAAATCTGCATCGCTCATGCGAGTAAATTCCCAGTTTAGTCAGGTGATAGTTCAGCCTGCAGTGTCCTGTCAGGATTCCTGTAACAATTCTTAAGTTATTCTTTGATAAGCTCATACATTCCTTGAAGCGTTTTAGGTTATATGTTCCTAAAAGTGCTTTGGACTGCTCTAGACCTGGTAGGTTATCCCAGTAGTGATTCCTCTGAGCTTCTTCCTCTAGCCGAACTAGTTTAGAGCGTGCCCCTTTTCCCAGGCCGCAGAAAGGTTCTGGACCGGTGAAAGGAGTTGATGCACCTTTCTTCGCTAGTTTATCGGCAATCTCGTTTCCTTTAATACCAATATGTCCCGGAATTCAGAGAACCCAATCTCGATTGGTCAGACCAAGAGTATTCAGCTTGTCGAGGCACTCCATCACCAGTTTAGATGTTACCTTTTGAGATCTAAGGGCCTTGATAGCCGCTTGGCTGTCAGTCAAGATCGCGATGTTCTGATTCCGGTAGTTTCGCTGGATATTAAAGTCCGCGCATCTTTCTATGGCGTATGTTTCAGCCTGGAAAATAGACATATGTTTCCCCATATGTATCTTATCCTCGGTCAGTGAGCTATCAGTGTACCAGGTATCATGTTTGATCAGCTCGGTTCCGCCAGTCTTATTATATGTCTTACCTCTTTGTAAAGCTGAACCTCGGATACATGGTATCCCTCGGTATTGCAATTTCAGGGAACTTATTCGTAAGAAATCTAACTTCCCACGACCAAGACACCCTGCTGCCCCGATATTGGTACCAGTCATCCGTAGTAAAGCTCTTTTCGCCTGAGTCTGTATGTAAATATGAAGAGGGGTAAAATCTAAAAGAACCTCCAAGGATGCGGTTGGACAGGTTCTCATGGCTCCCGTTATGCATACGCATGCCAGCCTTTGTATCTTGGAGAGCACTTTGATTGCTCCAAGTTTTGAAGTTCTATCGGTCCAAACGATGGCTCCATAGGTTACCATGGGTCGTACTATTGTGTAGATCCATCTCAGTATCTTTGGTGTGCAGCCCCAACTCTTACCTGCCATGGACCTACACGTCATAAATGATCTTACAGCTTTCTTCGCAGTTTCTTCTACGTGTGCGTTCCAGAGTAGTTTTTGGTCTAGTATTACTCCTAGGAATTTAACCTCTTTTTGGTACATGATATTGGTTCCATCTAGCCTTATCGCTTTTAGACTATCAAGTTTGTATTTCCTTGAGAATGGTACTATAGTGGTTTTTGCTGGATTTACATTCAGCCCCACTTTGGCACACCATTTTTTGGTTACGTTCAGCCCTAGCTGGATTCTATCACACAGGGTGTTTTCGAATTTCCCCCTACATAATATTACAATGTCGTCGGCGTACCCCTGGCAGGTTAGTCCAGTATCTGTTAGCTCTTGGAGCAGTCCGTCGACGACTATATTCCATAATAGTGGAGATAACACTCCACCCTGTGGACAGCCCCTTGTTGTTCCGGCAACAACTGTATTATTCGTACAGGTTTGTATTTCTACCCTTCTGGTGCGGAGCATGCAATTAATCCAGGCTACGAGGGTATTGTTTACCCTCCTGCTAATCAAAGCACTGTTTTTGCAGCATGTGAGGTCATTGTCAAACGCCCCCTCGATGTCCAGAAAAGCGCATATAGCAGTCTCCTTATTTTCTAAGCTATCTTGAAGTGCGCATGTCAGCGCGTATAGGGCGTTTCAGTAGAGCGGCCCGCCAAATATGCATGCTGGCGCGAATTCAGTGGATAGTTCAATAAGACCGTAGTCCTTACATAGTTATCTACTACCTTTTCTAAAGCTTTTAGTACAAATGAGGTCAGGCAGATCGGCCTGAAGGATTTTGGATGAAGTGGGTCCTTCTTCCCAACCTTCGGGATGAAAACAACCTTCGCTCTTCTCCACGCATCTGGTATATAACCCAATGCTATGCTGCTTCTAATTATTTTTAATAGCGGTCCAATCACGCATTCTAAGCCCTGCTGTAGCATGTCAGGGAAAATTCCATCCGCTCCCGGTGACTTCAGTGGTTTGAAGGTATTTACCGCCCACCTGAGCCGGGGCTCGGAGCATATTTCCTTAGCCACTAACCAGTTTCCTCTGCTTAGTTTACTGCACTGCTTAGTCCGATCTGTTTCGGAATAAGATGTAGATCCTGGGAAGTGAGTATCTATGAGAAGTTTGATCTTCTCCTCCTCGCTCCCAGTGAAACTCCCATCACTCTTTCCTAGATTTGCGGACGAAATACAGTTCGGTTTTGCCATTACCTTATAGAGTCTTGTTGCCTCCGTAGTATCTTCTATGCTTTCACAGAAGTTCCTAAAGCTTAAACGCTTAGATTCCCTTATTTCTTTGTTGTACAGAGTTAAGGTGTTTCTGTATTCTGACCACTCCCCGGTTCGTTTTGCTCGATTGAACAGTTTCCGGACTTTGGTTCTGAGTTAAGTTGTTGTTCCACCAGGGTACATCCCTGGAGGCACGTACCTTACTTATAGGACAACTGTCTTCATATGCGTCAATGAGTAGTTCATTGAAGCGCTTTGTAGCGAATTCTAGTTCTTTTTCGTTCCTGATCTTCTGACCTAGCCCAGGTTGTGCTACATTCAACCTCAGGTTGTCTTTGAACTTCTCCCAGTCTGTCTTCCTGGGATTATTTAAAACTCTATGTATAGGAGGGGTTGCTTCAATGTCAAACCTTATTATTCTATGATCTGACATGGAGGGTTCATTGGATACTCTCCACTCTTTCACTAGCGCTTTCGTTTGGGTATTCCCTATGGTAATATCAAGGACCTCTTCCCTTGCGCGGGTTACAAATGTTGGTATGTTCCCAACATTAAAGATTTCTAATTTATTTCTAAGGATAAATTCAAGAAGGTACTCACCCCTTTGGTTGGTGTCACTGCTCCCCCATGCCTCGCTATGCGCATTTGCATCACCCCGAGTATCAGGGGTAGTTTCCTAGCCTCGCAGTACTTCACCAGTTTAGTGACAAGCTCTGGTGGGGCGTGCGTGTCATCTCCTGGGAAGTAGCCCGATGCAGCTACGATGTCCTGGATGGTCCCGTTGATGTTGACTGGGACTTGGACCGCTACTAGATCCCTCGACAGGAAATCTGAAAGACATATATGTTTCAAGCTATTAGTTATTAACAAGCACGCCCTAGGATTCGTACACCTAGTATCCCAAATTACCTGCCTGTTCTCTCCTGCCAAGCCTCTTATTTGGCCCCTGACGACCCAGGGATCTTGTACCAGTACTATTCCCAGTGTAGACCTGAGGGTTGCCCTAGCGATAACCGCAGACGCGGCCCTCGCATGGTGTAGATTTATTTGTGCAACCTTAGTACTGGTCATCGTCGCAGTTATTGGCGTTCATCGTCTTCGTCCGTTGTCAGAGTTTCGTCAAACTCTGACAAGGTGGCTCTCTCCGAGTCGTCATCAGCACAAATGGTCAGTAGCCCGAGGTCGAAATCGTCTATACCCTCCATCTCATGAGGTAAAAGACTGACTTCCTCTACTACCGCGCTCCTAGCTGCTTCCACGGCTACCATCTCAGCCACCTCCTTCGGTGATTCCGAACTACCCGGTGGAGTATCTGGCTTGGCTATCTTCGCCTTCGGTTCCCTGCCCTTGTGCACATGCACTTGAACACTACCAAACCTGTATCGTAGGATGCAGTTTTTCTTTTTGATAGCGTCCAACGACCGGTCGTCAATCCCGATCGTTAGCAGTTTGCCCGTCTTCTCATCATTGCTCCTATAAACCTTCCATAGGTCGGTATGCATTCCCTCATTTTGTGCTATAATGAGGTTCAGCAGTTTCTGCGTGTCCACTCCTGCAGCTTTTAGTAGGTCCGTAGTGATTACGTGCACCCTGGGTAGGTTGTCCCCATCGCACGTAGTCAGTTCCGCACCATCCCAGTCAGGCAGTTTTGGGACAATTTCGCGCAACCATTCGGCTGATTCTGCATCCAAACAGTCGACTAGTATAAGGCCTGGCCGAAAGTGGATGCCGTCGAATTGGAGTATTGACCTCCAACCCTTACCCATCTCCTCCATAATGGCGTCCTCAATCTTTCCCTGATCCTCACGAGTGAGTGTACTCTCAGGGAAAGCCTTCGGCAGAACAGCCAGTCTAATGCGCTTAGTGGCGCTAGATCCCACCTGCCCCAGACTTTCCTTCTGTTGCATAGTGCCTGCTTCTGTCCGTTGCGCCGGTCCAAATATAGGGTCTTTGGAGCCATTGCCGTCCTTACGTCCGTCAACTGTCGGCGTTGTTCTTGTCGGGTCCTGGCTGCCAGTATTTTCGATATTAGACTCGACCTGGTCCGCCAGTTTTGGTGCGGTATGAGAGCCCGCTGGTGTACTGTTGTTTTGTACGAGTTTGTTTTTGTTTTTGTTTTGTTTGTTTTTATTGTTGTTTATATCCATGTAAGTTCCCACGATTGTAGGGGTCAAAAATGTCCGTCATGTCATAGCCCCCAATAACACGGTAAGCCCACCGTTACTCCCTGAGGCG
>NW_016157193.1:150781-159861 GCF_001687245.7 Rhagoletis zephyria
CTCCACCCTGTGGACAGCCCCTTGTTGTTCCGGCAACAACTGTATTATTCGTACAGGTTTGTATTTCTACCCTTCTGGTGCGGAGCATGCAATTAATCCAGGCTACGAGGGTATTGTTTACCCTCCTGCTAATCAAAGCACTGTTTGTTGCAGCATGTGAGGTCATTGTCAAACGCCCCCTCGATGTCCAGAAAAGCGCATATAGCAGTCTCCTTATTTTCTAAGCTATCTTGAAGTGCGCATGTCAGCGCGTATAGGGCGGTTTCAGTAGAGCGGCCCGCCAAATATGCATGCTGGCGCGAATTCAGTGGATAGTTCAATAAGACCGTAGTCCTTACATAGTTATCTACTACCTTTTCTAAAGCTTTTAGTACAAATGAGGTCAGGCAGATCGGCCTGAAGGATTTTGGATGAAGTGGGTCCTTCTTCCCAACCTTCGGGATGAAAACAACCTTCGCTCTTCTCCACGCATCTGGTATATAACCCAATGCTATGCTGCTTCTAATTATTTTTAATAGCGGTCCAATCACGCATTCTAAGCCCTGCTGTAGCATGTCAGGGAAAATTCCATCCGCTCCCGGTGACTTCAGTGGTTTGAAGGTATTTACCGCCCACCTGAGCCGGGGCTCGGAGCATATTTCCTTAGCCACTAACCAGTTTCCTCTGCTTATTTTACTGCACTGCTCAGTCCGATCTGTTTCGGAATAAGATGTAGATCCTGGGAAGTGAGTATCTATGAGAAGTTTGATCTTCTCCTCCTCGCTCCCAGTGAAACTCCCATCACTCTTTCCTAGATTTGCGGACGAAATACAGTTCGGTTTTGCCATTACCTTATAGAGTCTTGTTGCCTCCGTAGTATCTTCTATGCTTTCACAGAAGTTCCTAAAGCTTAAACGCTTAGATTCCCTTATTTCTTTGTTGTACAGAGTTAAGGTGTTTCTGTATTCTGACCACTCCCCGGTTCGTTTTGCTCGATTGAACAGTTTCCGGACTTTGGTTCTGAGTTAAGTTGTTGTTCCACCAGGGTACATCCCTGGAGGCACGTACCTTACTTATAGGACAACTGTCTTCATATGCGTCAATGAGTAGTTCATTGAAGCGCTTTGTAGCGAATTCTAGTTCTTTTTCGTTCCTGATCTTCTGACCTAGCCCAGGTTGTGCTACATTCAACCTCAGGTTGTCTTTGAACTTCTCCCAGTCTGTCTTCCTGGGATTATTTAAAACTCTATGTATAGGAGGGGTTGCTTCAATGTCAAACCTTATTATTCTATGATCTGACATGGAGGGTTCATTGGATACTCTCCACTCTTTCACTAGCGCTTTCGTTTGGGTATTCCCTATGGTAATATCAAGGACCTCTTCCCTTGCGCGGGTTACAAATGTTGGTATGTTCCCAACATTAAAGATTTCTAATTTATTTCTAAGGATAAATTCAAGAAGGTACTCACCCCTTTGGTTGGTGTCACTGCTCCCCCATGCCTCGCTATGCGCATTTGCATCACCCCGAGTATCAGGGGTAGTTTCCTAGCCTCGCAGTACTTCACCAGTTTAGTGACAAGCTCTGGTGGGGCGTGCGTGTCATCTCCTGGGAAGTAGCCCGATGCAGCTACGATGTCCTGGATGGTCCCGTTGATGTTGACTGGGACTTGGACCGCTACTAGATCCCTCGACAGGAAATCTGAAAGACATATATGTTTCAAGCTATTAGTTATTAACAAGCACGCCCTAGGATTCGTACACCTAGTATCCCAAATTACCTGCCTGTTCTCTCCTGCCAAGCCTCTTATTTGGCCCCTGACGACCCAGGGATCTTGTACCAGTACTATTCCCAGTGTAGACCTGAGGGTTGCCCTAGCGATAACCGCAGACGCGGCCCTCGCATGGTGTAGATTTATTTGTGCAACCTTAGTACTGGTCATCGTCGCAGTTATTGGCGTTCATCGTCTTCGTCCGTTGTCAGAGTTTCGTCAAACTCTGACAAGGTGGCTCTCTCCGAGTCGTCATCAGCACAAATGGTCAGTAGCCCGAGGTCGAAATCGTCTATACCCTCCATCTCATGAGGTAAAAGACTGACTTCCTCTACTACCGCGCTCCTAGCTGCTTCCACGGCTACCATCTCAGCCACCTCCTTCGGTGATTCCGAACTACCCGGTGGAGTATCTGGCTTGGCTATCTTCGCCTTCGGTTCCCTGCCCTTGTGCACATGCACTTGAACACTACCAAACCTGTATCGTAGGATGCAGTTTTTCTTTTTGATAGCGTCCAACGACCGGTCGTCAATCCCGATCGTTAGCAGTTTGCCCGTCTTCTCATCATTGCTCCTATAAACCTTCCATAGGTCGGTATGCATTCCCTCATTTTGTGCTATAATGAGGTTCAGCAGTTTCTGCGTGTCCACTCCTGCAGCTTTTAGTAGGTCCGTAGTGATTACGTGCACCCTGGGTAGGTTGTCCCCATCGCACGTAGTCAGTTCCGCACCATCCCAGTCAGGCAGTTTTGGGACAATTTCGCGCAACCATTCGGCTGATTCTGCATCCAAACAGTCGACTAGTATAAGGCCTGGCCGAAAGTGGATGCCGTCGAATTGGAGTATTGACCTCCAACCCTTACCCATCTCCTCCATAATGGCGTCCTCAATCTTTCCCTGATCCTCACGAGTGAGTGTACTCTCAGGGAAAGCCTTCGGCAGAACAGCCAGTCTAATGCGCTTAGTGGCGCTAGATCCCACCTGCCCCAGACTTTCCTTCTGTTGCATAGTGCCTGCTTCTGTCCGTTGCGCCGGTCCAAATATAGGGTCTTTGGAGCCATTGCCGTCCTTACGTCCGTCAACTGTCGGCGTTGTTCTTGTCGGGTCCTGGCTGCCAGTATTTTCGATATTAGACTCGACCTGGTCCGCCAGTTTTGGTGCGGTATGAGAGCCCGCTGGTGTACTGTTGTTTTGTACGAGTTTGTTTTTGTTTTTGTTTTGTTTGTTTTTATTGTTGTTTATATCCATGTAAGTTCCCACGATTGTAGGGGTCAAAAATGTCCGTCATGTCATAGCCCCCAATAACACGGTAAGCCCACCGTTACTCCCTGAGGCGGGCAGGTATCAGAGAGGTGCGCCGCTAAAATACAGTGTGAATACCCCCGACTGCAAACCTGTCCGATAGACACGGGCTATCTCGGATTAGGGAGGGGGGGGTGTTAAAGACTCCCCAGTCAGGATTATAGGGTGGGAGGAGGGAAGATGGGATGGGGAGGGATTAAGGATAAGGACGTCGGTGCGGTGATCTCGCATGGAAACCAGAGTGGCTAGTATCACACTTACCCAGCGGGCGAGGTTGATACAGCGGCATCAGGTCACCATACTAGCTTCCCTCTTAGTTCGTGGTGATATGACGGTTGCCGAAGCAGCCGCCATAGTACCACTTAAGCCCCATCCCCACGGCAAGGAGACCGACACAGATAGAGATTATGAATGTAAGTAACAGCAAATAATTTGAAACGCCTGAGTTCTTGTTTTTAACAATATTTTGGTATATAAATAAAATATAGTTCATAGAAAATAAAAGTGTTATTCATTTTAACATGAGTGTACATCATTATACACAGGAGCCAATAAATTATTTTATATTTGTGACTTTTGGAATAGCAATAATGAGATCATTCCCATTTTCAGTGTTTAAATATTCAAAGAATTCTATACATTTCATTTTAAAATTACTTTTAATTTGAAGTTCACTTTCAAAAATTTAAATTAGAAGCCGGTTTCTCTCTTTGCGCCAGGAAATAAACTTTATTCTTAAGATCCTCTCATACTGTGAAAAAGTACCACTTTTTAAGGAGTTCATCTATATGTCCTCATTGCTTAAATAATTTTTCAACTACGCAAAAACTGTAAAAGACTAAGAATTCGCTAACAAGAGTATCTAATGTAGCGTTTTTGCTGCAATTAAATTGCAACATTTGGCACTTTCGAACATATTTTTTCGAAAAGCGTTAATGCTATCGCATTTAGCAAATGTACATTTACGCGAGTTCGAAATCGTATGCTTTTGACAAACAGCCGTGTTCCAGTCGCTTATTCAGATCCGTATCAATTACGATCAATTCTCACGCAGAAGATAATGTGCAAAAAGACCTACTGAAAAGTAAAAAATTAAATTTAAACCAAAAATTCAATACAAAAACTTGAATTGTTTTAACCATAACCGAGCATTTATTTGTGTATATATTCATTTGTCAGTTTCAGTTGATCACAAATTGATCCAGATTTCTATCAGCATCACATCGATGTTGAACTTGCGTAACTTTTCTTTATCTAAATAATGTAAAATAAATGAAATCCCGATCGGCGATCACTGAAACGCAGCTAGCCACTGTATACGCGAAAAAGCGTATACGCGACTTTTTCTCATTAAACCATGTTCGAATCGTGGCAATCTTGGAACATCACAAGGTTGCTTTTAGTATTTAGATTGGTGACGAATTTTGTATGGATAAATGTACATTTAGATTAGCATTTAGAGCTAAATGCGCTAAATGTGCTTTTACGCGTAAGCAAAAACAGCCCATAACTCTATGTCTTGCATGCAAAACTCTTTTACAATGTCAGTAAATTGAGAAAAAGGAGTTTTAAGTTATAGGCAAAAGTCATTCGAATATTGAAATTTATTGTTACTAAACTGAAAGTTATTTTCGAGATAACTAACAACACTCGACAAAAATTTAAGCCTTCTTTTTAAATGATTTAAGCTCCATCATATTATCGCAACTGGTACGTAGCAACCCGGTGATATGCCCATAAAACGATTGATCTTTTTGTTGTATTAATTTCTTTGACATATCAAACATTATCTAAAACATGTCAACTATAATTAAATTATTTTCTTCTTATTTTCANTTCGAGATAACTAACAACACTCGACAAAAATTTAAGCCTTCTTTTTAAATGATTTAAGCTCCATCATATTATCGCAACTGGTACGTAGCAACCCGGTGATATGCCCATAAAACGATTGATCTTTTTGTTGTATTAATTTCTTTGACATATCAAACATTATCTAAAACATGTCAACTATAATTAAATTATTTTCTTCTTATTTTCAACAGTACAGTTTAAGGAAGTTCCAACGTTATGTAAAAACCTTAAGAAAATACTTAAGTATTTTGTTTGAATAGAAAATGCAGTACAAATCAGTACAAATTTTGGAAAATCTGGACATTAGCGTACTGATTGAAGAAATGCATAAAATCAGTCCTTTACTGATAAAATCAGTACGTCTGGCAACCGTACTTATCGTTGACGAAAGACATACAGCTAATAACATAAGTCTTTATTGCGACAGTTGCGCTAGTCAAAACCGTAACAAAGCCGTAATAGCAATGCTGTCATATTATTTAAAATCTTCGACCTTCATAAACATTTACTTCTAGGCTATACTATGAAGCCAGCTAATTATGTGCATAGTACAATTGAATCTTTTGTACGAAATGGTACTATTTGGGCACCTAGTGAATGGCCCATAATCATTCGCAATGCACGAACCAACCCTTCAAGTTACGACTGGATCGAAAAACCTGAAGTAGATTTGAACTCATGTACGGTTATTATGACAATTCTACTAAAAAAGTCATGAACAACTCCAATTTTACTTATAAGCTAGAAACATTGTACTATAAGTCCTTATGCATATCCACAAACAAATTTTATTATTTGCAAAATTTTTTTTTTTTAAATAGCATACCCTCTAAATATCACAATCAGCCTTATTGTAAACTTCATGCGAATGCCATTCCCAATGGAAAAGTTCCCTGATTTGTGTTTTTCTTATTGTGAACTTCTCACATGGGAAAAGTCCCCCATATTCGAAAAATTTCCATAACCGTAATTGTAATTTTTTTCGTGCGAAACCATAAAATTTGTTCACAAAATTGTTAGCGGGGAACAACTATCCATAAAATGTGAGCATACTTTATTAATAATTTTACTTAATTTTAACAACTCTTATAGCATTGACACATTAAGTTAAACCTTTGGCAAATAAAATTAATCTTTTGGCAAAAAAATTTAATCTTTTGGCAAATAAATTTAATCTTTTGGCAAATAAATTTAATCTTTTGACAAATAAAATTAATCTTTTGGCATATAAATTTAATCATTTGGCAAATAAATTTAACCTTTTGGCAAATAAAATTTATCTTTTGGCAAATAAATTTAATCTTTTGGCAAATAAATTTAATCTTTTGACAAATAAAATTAATCTTTTGGCATATAAATTTAATCATTTGGCAAATAAATTTAACCTTTTGGCAAATAAAATTTATCTTTTGGCAAATAAATTTAATCTTTTGGCAAATAAAATTAAACTCTACTATAGTACTAAACTGTGTTTGAAAAAGTAAAAAAATACATTAAAATACTGCTGTTGCTGTGCTAGGAATGTATATTTTTTAACTTTTGACGCTTAGCTTTACTGCGCCAATATCAAGAGTTAACCTCCAGGATAGCTGAAAAGAGTTTTTTTTTGTTTTTTCTGTTCTGTTGATTTGACTGCCCACTTTCAAACAATTCTGTCACAACATGGTCTCAAATTATCGTCAAACTATCTGGCGCATTTTATTTCAACCAAACCACGCATTATGGCCAAATGGGATAATAAAACATCTAAAATACTACAAATCTTGAACTCCCTTAATATATTTTCAAACGCAGGATCAAAAAAAAACATCATTTATGTGCATACGCCCATATGTACATTAGGATGCTCATCGAAAATGTTTCCTTTTTTTTCCAATTTCAAGACCCTACACCCTAATTTTATTCGTTTTTATGAGAAATATTATTGCTTATTTTTATAGATATTTTAAAGGTCATTTAGAGGTCGCGACCTGTAGATATAAGTTAAGAAATACGGTTTTGTAGATTTATGAGTGTGTGGAATGACTATTTTTGACTCGATTTCAAAGATCGAATGTCATCTGAGAAGAGGATATATAGTAGGCCGGGTCGATTTGTGGGGAGGCAAAAAAATCCCCCATTGCTCTGTGAAAATCATATTCTAGGGATCAAAATAAGAAACTTTGCCGAAGGAACCATACCTCTAAAACGAATTCTGATGTCCCCCAATTTGGGTCGAACTTTTGGGTAGGGGCAAATTTTGAAAAATCCCACTTTGACCCATTTAGAGTGCTCCAATCGAGTCCAAATGTATGACCGACCCCCACTAACTTTGGAGGCCCGACCCACCGATGCCAGTGGCACACCCCCTGGAACCCCCTGGGGGTTCACCATACAAACATTTCAAAAAATCGCCGGTTTTGCACTTTACATGAAAAAATCAGCGAAATGCCTATGTTTTTTCTTTTTGGAGTTTATTTTTCTCTTCAGAAATTTATTTAGTCAGAACATATGTAAATGAAAAAATGAATTTAACTTAGTAATAGAAAAGAAATTAAAAAAAATTATTAGAAATTAGCGTTTTTACAACCCTTTTAAAACCAAGGCATCACTGTGATGCATTTGCATGTCGTAAACATAGTTGTGTGGGTTTTTTATTCAAGCGTTTTAAAAAATGAAGGTATCACTGTGACACAATTGCAAATCGGAAAATTGCTTGTGTGCGTTTTTTTAAGACACAGCTGCATGCCGTAAACTTACTTGTGTAGTTTTTTTATAGCACCTACTTAAGAAATGAAGGTTGTTTTTACAACCCTTTTTGTGGGATTTTTAAGGCACCTTCTTAAGAAATGCGCATTTTTTGCAACCATTTTAACAATTAAGGTATCACTGGAATGCACCGCAACCCTTTTAAACAATGAAGGTATCACTGTGACACAATTGCAGATCGTAAAATTGCTTGTGTTGTTTTTTTTAAGCCACCACAAGACACAGCAGGTAGAATTGAAATTACCATTTCATTCTTATTACCTCGTCTCGTAGACCATATATAACGCAACAGTTTTTGTGAATGCATTAAGTCGTTGTGAAGAACTCAAAGTGTGAAGTGCTAATTTCAGATAAAAAAATATTTAAAAAATAATAATAAGTGAAGTGACCATTCCAAATCAAAAAGTTTACAATGAATCCACCATCCTCTACACCGCAAGATGAAGCAACTATGTACATCGACAACTATCGAAAACCCAATGAGTTATATACCCAAGCATGATGTTACTGTTTTTGGTGTGTCTACTGATTTAAGTGATCTTAATTTACCAACCCATCTGGATATCTTGAGATATTATTTTTACGTAAGCGAACGTGGTAAAACAGAACAAAAAAAGTTTTCCCATAAATCATTCACTTTTCAAGTACAAGATAAGTTGATGGGAATTTGGGAAAAACTTGGTATGGAAATAATGCTGAAAAAAAGTGTATTTAATAAATTGAATAAATTGCTTGACAAGTATCAAGAGCAAATCAAAAGAAGAAACAACACCCAACAATTTACAGAGTATGTAAAATCTCTGGAAACAATTTTTTACATTGGAACATGTAAATGCGATTTGAAGGCAGCTCCATGTGCATGCGGCTGGGTTCCCGAACGCCTCAAAGAGTTCATGCACAATCAACATAATCAGAGAATACTAACAATGGATGCATTTGTGATGGAAACTGAAGAGCAAGGAGCAACGTCTATGTCATCAATGCCAACATACCAAGATCCCGATGATTCAACATACGCACCGCCACCGGTTCAAGAAGATATGGATAGAAGCACAAGTTCACAATACACGAGAGATACGATTGTTTTAACTTTGCCTTGGTATGTGACAGATTTGGTGTGCCTGACAGAGTAGCATCAGCATTGGGAACCGCTCTTTTGCAAGATTTTAAAATTAAAGATAAGCATGGGAAACCTCTCATCATGGATAAATCGAAAGTTCGCAGAGAAAAAGAGAAATGCAGACAAGAAGTGCTTCGCAAACGGTTAGATGATACCAATTTGTTAGCGTTTTCATTCGATGGCAGAAAAGATGATACTTTAACGATAGATAAAATTGATGAGAAGTATTATACTAGGATGGTAAAAGAACCTCATCTTGTTATTTTGAGAGAACCCAATTCTGAATTGATTGTTACGTAAGACTGGAAC
>NW_016157193.1:159886-174104 GCF_001687245.7 Rhagoletis zephyria
GTAAAAAAGACTTCAAACAATAATTTTTTTTAGTTTCTTTTCTATAACTCACTTAAATTAATTTTTTCATTTACATATGTTCTGACTAAATAAATTTCTTAAGAGAAAAAATAGATATTATTATAAATAAATAATAAATATTATTATAAATAAATAAATAAAAATAAAGAAAAAACATAGCCATTTAGCTGATTTTTTCATGTAAAGGCCAAAAATGGTGATTTTTTGAAATGATTGTATGGGGAACCCCCCAGGGGAGTTCCAGGGGGTGTGCCACTGGCATGGGTGGATCGGCCGTCCAAAGTTAGTGGGGGTCGGTCATACATTTGGACTCGATTGGAGCACTCTAAATGGGTCAAAGTGGGATTTTTCAAAATTTGCCGCTACCCAAAAGTTCGACCCAAATTGGGGGAGATCAGAATTCGTTTTAGAGGTATGGTTCCTTCGGCAAAGTTTCTTATTTTGATCCCTAGAATACGATTTTCACAGAGCAATGAGCGATTTTTAAATCGACCCGCCCTAATATATAGGCCTTTAAAATGGTATTTAATAATCTATTTTCGGACTTGGCTTGTTGGGATTTTTTATGTGGTAAAATAAAAAGAAACATATTTCTCTTAATGTTTTAAATTTTTACCATTGATTATTTCCACAATTTCAAAATATTTGCTACTGCCAAAAATCAAAACTATTTTCAAATAAACTGATACCTCATTAATTGCAATCGCATTAAAATTGACGAATTTAGGAGACTTTTCTTAAATACGGCCTTGAATTTATATTGTTTATGTACCGGACTTACAGATTTTTTGAGCAGTGTGGCTAAAGAATTCATCAATATTTATTCAAAATTGATAAACATATACAATCGTTCTTTAGAAAAGAAGTGGTTTTTCAGGAATTTTTAGGAGAATGGGGGTAACACCTCCCACTTATATCATATATGCGTATATCAAAAACTACTTGACCGATCTCAACCAAATGTGGTATACACATTGCGCTTAAGCTTCTTAAGTGCCAAATTGAAAATTTTTGAAATCGAACGAAAACCACGGGTTCCATCAACGTAACGGTAGTTTCAAAAAAACAAAGCTAGCTATATTTAGGGGAATTAGGTTTTTTCGGATTTCAAAAATATTCAAGACGGTACTTAAGGAGGCTAAGCACAATGTGCACACCGAATTTGGTCGAGATCGGTCAAGTAGTTTTTGAGATAAGCATATATGATATAAGTGGGCGGTGTCACCCCCATTTTCCTAAAAATTCATGAAAAACCACTTCTTTGCTAAAGAACGATTGTATATGTTTATCAATTTTGAATAAATATTGATAAATTCCTTAGCCAAACTGCTCAAAAAATCTGAAAGTCCGGTACATAAACAATATAAATTCAAGGCCGTATTTAAGAAAAGTCTCCTAAATTCGACAATTTCAATGCGGTTGCAGGTATCAGTTTATTTGAAAATAGATTTGATTTTAGACAGTACAACATATTTTGAAAAAGTGGAAATTATCAATGGTCAATATTTAAAAAATTAAGACAAATATGGGTTTTTTTATTTTACCCCATACAAAATCCCAACAAGCCAAGTCCGAAAATAGATTATTAACTACAATTTTAAAGGCCTATATATCCTCTTCTCAGATGACATTCCGTCTTTCAAATCGAGTCAAAAATAGTCATTCAAAAACTCATAAATCTACAAAACCGTATTTTTTAACCTAAATCGACAGGTCGCGACCTGTAACGACCTTTAAAATATCTATAAAAATAGGCAATAATATTTCTCATAAAAACGAATAAAATTAGGGTGTAGGGTCTTGAAGTTTAAAAAAAAAAAAACATTTTCGTTGAGCATCCTAATGTGCATAGATATGTGCGTATGCACATAAATAAATTTTTTTTTGAACCTGCGTTTGACAATATATTAAGGGAGTTCAATATTTGTAGCATTTTAGATGTATCTTTATCCCATTTGGCCATAATGCGTGGTTTAGTTGAAATAAAATGCGCCAGATAGTTTGACGAATATTTGAGACCATGCTGTGTCAGAACTGTTTGAAAGTGAGCAGTCAAATCAACAGAACAGAAAAACCAAAACACACTTTTCAGCTATCCTGGAGGTTAACTCTTGTTATTGGCGCAGTAAAGCTAAGCGTCAGAAGTAAAAAAAAGCTTTCCTAGCAACAGCAGTCTTTTAGTGTATTTTTTACTTTTTCAAATACTGTTTAGTACTATAGTAGAGTTTAATTTTATTTGCCAAAAGATTAAATTTATTTGCCAAAAGATTAATTTGATTTGCCAAAAGGTTAAATTTATATGCCAAAAGATTAAATTTATTTACCAAAAGATTAATTTTATTTGCCAAAAGATTAAATTTATTTGCCAAAAGATTAATTTGATTTGCCAAAAGGTTAAATTTATATGCCAAAAGATTAAATTTATTTACCAAAAGATTAATTTTATTTGTCAAAAGATTAAATTTATTTGTCAAAAGATTAACTTTATTTGCCAAAAGATTAATTTTATTTGACAAAAGTTTAACTTAATGTGTCAATGCTATATATCAAGTTTGAATAAATATTGATGAATTCCTTAACCACACTGCTCAAAAAATCTGAAAGTCCGGTACACAAACAATATAAATTCAAGGCCGTATTTAAGAAAGGTCTCCTAAATTCGACAATTTTAATGCGATTGCAATTAATGAGGTATCAGTTTGTTTTAAAATAGATCTAATTTTAGACAGTACTACATATTTTGAAATTGTGGAAATTATCAATGGTCAAAATTTAAAAAATTAAGAGAAATATGGATTTTTTTTATTTTACCCCATAAAAAATCCCAACAAGCCAAGTCCGAAAATAGATTATTAAATACCATTTTAAAGGCCTATATATCCTCTTCTCAGATGACATTCGATCTTTGAAATCGAGTCAAAAATAGTCATTCAAAAACTCATAAACCTACAAAACCGTATTTTGTAACATAAATCGACAGGTCGCGACCGCTACTCGACCTTTAAAATATCTACAAAAATAGGCAATAATATTTGTAGCATTTTAGATGTTTTTTTATCCCATTTGGCCATAATGCGTGGTTTGGTTGAAATAAAATGCGCCAGATAGTTTGACGAACATTTGAGACCATGTTGTGACAGAACTGTTTGAAAGTGAGCAGTCAAATCAACAGAACAGAAAAACCAAAAACCACTTTTCAGCTATCCTGGAGGTTAACTCTTCATATTGGCGCAGTAAAGCTAAGCGTCAAAAGTGAAAAAAAATACATTTCTAGCACAGCAACATCAGTTTTTTAATGTATTTTTTACTTTTTCAAACGCAGTTTAGTACTATAGTAGAGTTTAATTTTATTTGCCAAAAGATTAAATTTATTTGCAAAACGCATAATTTTATTTGCCAAAAGATTAAATTTATTTGCCAAAAGATTAAATTTATTTGCCAAAAGATTAAATTTATTTGCCAAAAGATTAATTTTATTTGCCAAAAGATTGAATTTATTTGCCAAAAGATTAAATATTTGCCAAAAGTTTAACTTAATGTGCAAATGCTATATATAAACTAAGGTCTCTTAATAAAACGCAGTTGACTCTTTTGGTCAACACTATGGCGGAAATTCCAGATATTGGGAAAGGCTTCCAAAAGAAAACAAGGAGAAAGTGCTTGCATTTTGGAAGTAGCTACATGATTCCCTCAATAGCATGGGGCCACCATCAAAATCGATCTCTGATTGGAAAAAGGTAACAGCGATTGTAAAGTTGCTATGCAATGTGCGTCCGTTCAGCCTGTTTTAATACAATAGGGCTGTTCAGGATCTTCTGCTTATGATCTTGCATTTGCATATTTCGGTGCATTTTTAAATTCACCACTATAAAATGCAAACGGTTGCCGTGGTAGCAAGCATACAATTTTAAAATGCAAATCCAAGACCATTTCTTCAATATCCTGAACAGCCCTATTAATACTTCAAATGTACCACTACATCTGTTGTTCCGTGGTGGAGGACGCAAGTTGGGCTGGTACTTAAAATTGTTATGTAGAATAATTTAAATAGACAATATATAACAGGTCTGGATTGATCAAAAAAGATATGTGCGGAAGAAAGCTGTCCAGAATGCGCAAAACAGAAAAAAGACCGGTGGAGGACCGTGCAAAGAACACGTTTTTATAAGCTTTTATTTAACTTGGTCATCCCGCGCAAATCGCGGAAATTTCCAATCGATTTTAAACTGACTTCCCGACAAGTTAGAGACTTGAAATTTTCAGCATAGTTCCAATCACGATGACAATGCAATTTAAAATATAAATGAATTCCCCATATGGTCCAGGGGTCTTGATTCAAAGGCGGTCAAAAAATAGTAAGATTTATGGCTAACAGAGCGTAATTTGCCAAAGAACGTAAAACCACTATAAAATTGTTAAAGCTGTCGGCGATAGTGTAGCAAAGCTACTTATGGCAAATTCTGATATCAACCTAGTCTAGATATGAACCTCGTTGTAAGAATTAGAAGACTCCAGATGTCGCCCCGACAGAAGAAGTTAAATATTGCGCCTAAATATATGCCATGCTACAACGGAAATGGACGACACGCCATTTCTTTAAATAAAATTAACTGCTGCTATATGTACATATGTATGTTTATACAAACCGTAAGCAAACAACATTTTGCTTGCCAAGTCTTCTGTTCTCTTTCATTGCAAGTTGAATTATTTTAATATCTATTGCAAAATTTTGTACATAAAATGAAATAACACTTTTTAATATACAACGCTTTTATAAATGGACTAAAAATTATAAAATAAAATAATGTAAAAAAAATATTTTTTAAAAACAAGCTTTTATTTAACATGTACAATCAAAGGAATAAAATAAAGTAGTGTAACAAAAGATTTTTTAGCAAGAAAATTTTGTCAAAACTGCACTAAAATGAATAAAATAAAATAAGTTAAGGTCTCGTTAAAGTTACTAAAAGCCATTTAGTGAAAGGAGTTATTCAAACTCTAATGAAAATTACTAACAATTTGTACTAATTTACTTCGTTTTTAAAAAAGCTTGTCGCGCGAATAGCAAACCGACATTTAAATATCTGCATACATACATATACATACATACCTAACCAATTATGCATGTACGCTGAATTCGCCGACAAGCTTTTTTAAAAACGAAGTAAATTAGTACAAATTGTTAGTAATTTTCATTAGAGTTTGAATAACTCCTTTCACTAAATGGCTTTTAGTAACTTTAACGAGACCTTAACTTATTTTATTTTATTCATTTTAGTGCAGTTTTGACAAAATTTTCTTGCTAAAAAATCTTTTGTTACACTACTTTATTTTATTCCTTTGATTGTACATGTTAAATAAAAGCTTGTTTTTAAAAAATATTTTTTTTTACATTATTTTATTTCTGTATTAGAAGAGTCAATTTTGGACTTAACCGCGACAATTGAAAGTGTGGAAGGTGGCAAAACTTTTGGTTTGCAACCAACTAAATCAATTGGTAACAAGCAATCTGTGAAAGAGACAGGCATGATGAACAAGGCGATTTAAATGACGGCACAGATGTAGAAGAACTCAGTTTTTTGGACAAGATCGATTGCGAAAATATCGTTGAAATTGAAACGGAAAATACCACGCCAGCGCTCAAGCCAAAACGAAAAACTCAGGATAAAATTAACCCTTCCGAGCTATTTAGCATGGAGTTGAGTGTTCATAAAGAAATAAGTGTTAACATTAGCAAGGGTCTGGAAATGCGGAGTGAACACTACAAAGAAATAGAACATCAATTACAGGAATTAAAAGAAGGTATTGAAAACTTTGTTAAAAATCAAGATGATTTACTAACGGAAACAAAACGTCACCATCTAGAAATTGAACGCCTTAGAAAAGTAGAAGTAGAACGTAAACTGGTACTCATAAACAGCCAAATCGAGGTTCGAAAATTGAAAATACTTTCTGCAAAGAGAAACTTAAACCTTAACTAGATATATAGTGCATACGTTTATGTAATTAATGAATTAGGTTCACAGTCAGAGTTAAAAGTTAGTATACACTTTGTTCTAATATAATATTCACAACTCTTTTCATAAAAAATTAAGGAAAATAACTGAATATTATATTAGAATAAGGTGTTCACTAACTTTTGACTCTGACTGTATTTTATTTTATCATCCAATTGTGAATAAATTGCTACATTATCTCAGTACAAGAAGTTATGTTTATGTTTTAAAAACACTGAATTTTTGTGACATTCTAAGGCTATTTGGATACGATGCATTTTTAATTTCTCTCGCTTTCTATATTAAAAAATTAGTTTTCAAAAGTGGACTTAGAAAATTTTCACTTCAAGCAGGAGATATGTATTTGTACTACGTTTATTGGTACTTCAAACTTTTCGAAATCAAAGGTTGAAAATAAAATAAAAACGCTTTTAAGCTAAAATAAAAGTAAAATTTTTCAAGTGTGCCATTATAAAATTCCAAATATTAAAAATAGTTCAAGACTCGAATAGGGCAGGACCTTCACCCATCTGTTTAATGAATTAAATTTATTTTTTATGAAATTTAACCTTTTGGGAAATATTTTGCGACTGGGTTGGCCGAAAAAATCGTGGCCAGGATATTTTTAATTAAATATTCAAAAATCATTTTTTTTTATTTTGTACTCATTTGTTTAATCGAAAATGTAATTTTTTCACTAAACAAATAAGTGCAAAATTAAAAAAATAACAATTTTTGAATTTTTAATTAAAATTATCCTGGCTAGGATTTTCCAGCCAACCTGCTAGCAAAATTTTCCTAACACGTTAAATTTCATACAAAATAGATTTCATCCACTGAAATAGGTGAAGGTCCTGCGTTATTCGGATCTTCTACTAAAATTGGCGTTAAAAATTTTATAAAAGTGAATTTCCTATATTAGCTCTAATACGCTTAGCCTCATTGAGGTATGATGAGTTCGGTTCAGATTTCTTATATTCATTAAATCTAGATGTTTTCTCACTTCTAATTTTTTCTGTAAAATAAAAGTAATGAGATAAAAAAATATAAAGAATTGATAAACACACAATTCATTCATTTTGCTAATAATGTCAAATATCACTATCCTTAGAGCTTGCGATATAAATAACGCAAGGTATATCGCAAATACATTTTCACCAAACTTACAGAAACACTACCTTGCGTTAACTACGCGGAAGAGTTGCATTTTGCGATACAGTTCATATCGCCAAGATACAGAAACGGGCTACTGGACACAATTAGCGCGTTGGGTATTACTATTGAAAGTCTCCTGAAGAGAACCTGGGGTTTCCGATCGAAAAATATTGATGATTTTCGAGAATTCTATACCATTTCTACGAAAAGAGGGGGTTCCTCATATAAAATACATGGAAAACTTAGAGCGACCTATAAATATTTTTTGATTGCAAAATAAAAAATGGGGGTATACTTTTTTCGATGTGGAACAATCCTAGGGGGTTAGAGCATTAAAATTTCGACTTTACTCTTTTTGGACCACCCTAATGTACATACATATGCATATATATAGTATAGTTCAAGTACTAGATATGTTTTTGCGAAGGCTAATTTCAGAAAAAATGAACAAAGAACTTTCAAAGTTATCTTGGCCAATATATAGAGATTACGTCGAGCGTACACTGAGGGAAATAATGTATAGTAAAAATTAATACCTTTTACTTGATTATCGTTTAAAAATGTTCGTATTTAACAATAATATTTTCATACAAAATTTATTACGCACGTATTTGACTGTTCACATCTGAGTATGCATATGTAAGTGTACATACGCATCCCAAGCATGCAGAGCGCCGCTCTGAGAGCGGTGACAACACACACATAGGCTGACTTCCAAAACGTGAATTGCTTTACATACGTACAAAGTATAAGGTTCCATAACGTCTAACTACAAAATATTGACATGGTATACTGTTCCAAAACACAACACAGAAACAAAGTTGATGCTTCGTTTGTTATTGGTTAGCATTGTTATTTTAGAAATGGAAAATTCAGAAAAATTGTTCATTGCTATATTGAATATTTAAAATATGCAATGTGTATGGTTGCAATGTGTCGCAACTCTGCATATACAAACAGTTTGAAAACCGCAGTATAACAGTTTCCAAACATTGTATTGATACGTTTTGGAAGTCAGCTATACATACATAGTACATACATGTTTATCCGTACAAATCGCGTGCTGAGGTGTTAAAGGATATTCAACATTTGAAAGCAAATTTATATGCCTGGGTGTAGCTGAGTGCGCAAAGATGCTTGCCACCAGTGTTGCCGCGCATAATTTTTAGTGGTAGCCAAATTCCTTTAAAAAAAGGGCCAAAAAAGAGCTAAAAAAAGTGGTTGTGGCTAAAAATGGTAGCTAAAATTTTTTACTTACATATGCATATATAAGTATACACGTAAACATTTTCAATAAGTAATGGTATGTATATAAAAACAATGAACTTTGGAAAAAAGCTAATATTTTATCCAACCAAAAACCTTTTTGTACCAGCTGCTTGCTGGTTCCATCAAGTGATTGTACCATCAGGCTCGAAGCATATAACTTACCAGCATGCTGGTCAATTTCTTTACAAATGAGATCGAGGGAAGATCGAAATGATTAGAGCCGAAATTTCATAATTTTTCTAGCATTTTGTTTAACACTGTTTTTTTTTTTTAAATCACAACTGCATTATCGTGAACGTAATGTTCCACAAATACAGCTTTGACTCATATAGTGCAAGAAATTTCCGCCAAAATACTTTTTACTTAGAAAATTGAACTAATTTCACCACTAATCACAGAACATACACGGTCAATTGACTTGAAGGGTCATTTAACAAATTTACAAACAAATTCATTTTAAACTATAGTTAAATCGTTAACAGATAAGTTAACGGCCCCAACACTTTTACAGTATGTATGTAGAAAAGCATAAGGAACATACAATAAAATTTAAAAATTCATCTCTTACATAAATGCAAAAAAAAGCAAATTAAGCATATACAACTTTTTCATGCCAAGTATGAATAAATTCTAAAAAGGGCTAAAAAAGGGCTAGGGCCAATTTTAAATTTAAGCGGCCAAAAAAAGTATGTGGTAGCTAAATCTAGCCACCAAAGGGCTAAAACGGCAACACTGCTTACCACAAGTTGTTGATATCCGGAGATGGTCGGGTCGAATTCCACTGCAGGCCACATGCAAATAATTTTTTTTTTTTTTTGTCTTGATTATTCACTTCACGGATGCTTTTTCAGTACGAACGCGGTCATTTTAATATGCGCGTAATTGAATTGAATATTTACCAATTTACAGTACTTTCGTTGACGTTTATAGTATGATCAATTACGTCTCTATTTGATTTTAATATTTTTTTTAAATTATTTTTTTCACTATCTCAACACGGGTTTTCTAAAGGAAAATCTATTATTACTAATTTATTTGAGTTTACAACTTATGTCTCAAACGGTTTTAGAGAAAATGCTCATACCGACGTAATATACACAGATTTCAGTAAAGCTTTTGACAAAGTATGTTACTCATCCGTAAACTCGACCTAATCGGCTTTCAGCCCAGTCTTCTTCAATGGATCTATTCTTACCTCTCCGATCAACATCATCATCATTAAAGTTTCTTCAGGAGTTCCTCAGGGAAGCCACCTTGGTCCGATTCTGTTCCTAATATTCATTAATGATATTTCTTCTATAATAAAATATTCTAAAATTTTAATGTATGCCGATGAGTGAAACTTTTTAAAACATTGTCCTCTATCGAAAAAAGAACTTTGTTACAAGCGGATCTGAGCCACGTGGTTAGTTGGTGTAATACAAATTATATGCCACTAAACCTTAAAAAATGTAAAGTTATGTGTTTCTCTTGAAGGGCAGGGTTCGCCCAGCTGTTTATTCAATTTCAAATTATAATCTGGAGCAGGTATCCAATTTTGTCGATCTTGGTATCACAATGCATTCCAAACTCATATTCAACCTTCACATTAATGTTACAGTCAATAAAGCCAAAGGTGTTTTTGCATTTGTAAAGCGATGGTCCAAAGAGTTCAAAGATCCTTATGTTACAAAAGCTCTTTTTACCACTTTAGTNTGTATGTACATTAGACTGCATCACCAAAAAAAAGTTGCGGTTTTTCCGCCGGGATTGCAAAATTTATTATATTTTAAACGGAAATATATTAAGATTTAAGCGAGCTGGACCGATTTGAAAATGNAGTTCAAAGATCCTTATGTTACAAAAGCTCTTTTTACCACTTTAGTTAGATCTATACTAGAATACGCCAAAACCAATCAAAATATCGCAATTCTCGACCATATACAGTATCGGTCATATCTATAGCACGCCATTTCAAAGTGATATTGTGAGCCACTTATGTTTATTTATTTATTTTTAAGAATTTTCAATTAAAATACAGTTCTTTCTCTAACAAAACCCATACAAACCCATGTTTAAAAATTTGTAGAAAACTACAAAAAAGTGCAACAAATTTTCACCTAAATTTCAAACTTTTTTCTCGGCAGTGTTTGAATTTTTCTGAATACACAGTTTTATAGCCCAATCAATTTTAGTCTGATAATGTGCAAGTTTCAAGTGGCTAAAAGTTACCGTTGATTTTTTAGATTTTTTTTTGCCAAAGGTGTTGCGGTTTCTTCCATATACAAATAAATTGAGTTTATTCATTATATGGAAGCCAATGCGACAAAAAAAATTCTAAAAAATTAACGGTAATTCGTAGCTACTTGAAATTTACACATTATCAGACTAAAATTGCAGGGGCTAAAAAACTGTGTACTCAAAAAAATTCTAGCACTTCCGGGAAAAAAGGTTCAAATTTAGGTGAAAATTTGTTACCCTTTTTTGTAGTTTTCTACAAATTGTTGAACTTGGGTATATATGGGGTATGTCTGAGAATGAACTAAATTTTAATTGAAAATTCTTAAAAATAAGTAAATGAACGTAAGGGGCACACAATATCACTTGGAAATGGCGTGCTATAGATATGACGGATACTGTATGTACGTATATTAGACTGCATCACCAAAAAGAGTTGCGGGTTTTCCGTCGGGATTACAAGATTTATTATATTTTAAGGCGTCCACCAAAATATTTCGGAAAGTATTAAGATTTAAGCGAGTCAAAGGCGTTTTTACATTTGTAAAGCGATGGTCGAAAGAGTTCAAAGATCCTTATGTTACAAAAGCTCCTTTTACCACTATAAATAGACCTATACTAGAATATGCCGAAACCAATCAAAATATCTCAATTCTCGACCACTATATCGTCGTTTAAAGTACAAAACCGTCTATCAACAAAATGCAAAACCGCGTATTAAGATAATTCAAAACCGCCTATATGAGGTTGCATAAATTATTTTCTAGAGAGTAAAAACATTCATATTTCAAAATGGTTCTCTTTTTTATCAAGCAATCGCATTTCTGGCTACTATACTTCAGGACGAATGAATAAGGATTAAGCCAAGAGTTTGTGTGAGCAAATCCAATTTTTGGCAGCCAATGTCAGTTACGCGGTTTTGCAGAATGACGATACCCGGTTTTGTACTTTAAACGACGATATGTATGTATGTACATTAGACTGCATCACCAAAAAAAAGTTGCGGTTTTTCCGCCGGGATTGCAAAATTTATTATATTTTAAACGGAAATATATTAAGATTTAAGCGAGCTGGACCGATTTGAAAATGCCTTCAAAAATGGAGTTTTTTATGAATAAAAATAGTTTCTTAAAGAGCTTTTTGAAAAAAGTCCCTTCAGATCACAAAACAGATTAGGCTTAGAAGATCTGCATAAAAATATTTAAAAATGTTTTCACCGGAATCGTAATAATGAGATCTTTAATGCTGTTTTTTTTTACTTTTTTCAAAGATTGATTTACGAAAAACTTAAATAACTGGTCGAAAACTATTCTGATTTAGACTTATGGGATCTCGGTAGAAAGGTATTTTTCCACTACTTTTAATTCTGTGCAAAAAAAAAGTCATCGTGTCCCTTTTTTTCAAACACCAACACATCTTAATTCAACTTTGAATGATGTTCGTTCATCCTACCTTTCTCTTTCATCCTTTGAATGAGCTTAATTGCAAAGAAATAAAAATGGTCAGCAAATACTTTTCCAATGATACCACACAAATCTAAATCGGAATAGTTTTGGTCCAGTTATTCAAGTTTTTCTTATACCGATCTTTGGAAAAAGTTGAAAAAACAGCATCAAAAATAGTTAGTTTTATGAAAATTTTTTAAGCTTAACCTGTGTAGTAATGAGGGGATTTTTTTCAAAAAATTCCTTAAGGTATTTTCAAATCGGTCCAGCTCACGTAAATCTTAATATTTTGCTGAAATGTTTTGGTGCAAGTCTAAAAATATAATAGATTTCAATGGAAACACAGTATCGATTTTTTTGTATGGAGAGTGATGCAGTCCAATGTCACATGTATGTAAGTTGAAACAAAAAATAAATAAAAAGTCATTTTGATAAAATACAATACATATCAGAATATCTTTGAATTATTTTAAAAAGTAAAAAATACATAAATAAATAATAGAAAATAATATTTCGCTGTCCAATAGAATTTGTTTTGATAACTTTTGATTTTGAAATTTTTGCAAGTCATAAACAATTTATGAGAATGAAAATGGAAAACGTGTAGCACATGCAATACGAACCATTACATTTAATTGACTATAAGTCTGTGATTCAATAGTCAAACTACATAACATAGGCACAAAATTTCTACAGCGGAAGTACAAATTTGAGATTGATTTTAAACGATCGGTATCCATATACCCACACACATACATATGTATATTACTTTTCATATCAATTCAAGTCTATTACATATTATATTAAATTGTTTAAAATTACTTTTGCTAAAGTTTAAAAGTTATCAAAACAGTTTTATGGAACAGCGAAATATTATTTTCTACATTTTAGTTCATTTATTACTGCTTGGTGTATTAAACAATTTTTGTATCTTATTTATTTTCAAAAAGCTTTATGTGAAAATATCTATTTTTTGCCGAACTTTTAGCTCCGATATTAAAATTAAAGATTTTTTAAAAAGTGGAGTTCATCAATTTGTGCAGTGATGTACAGTGTGTGACAAAACTTCCATGAATCAGATCTGTGGAAGTAATGCCAGACTATACTTTCATGAACCAAAAATCGATCGATGTTAGTAATTTTAACTTCCATGGAACTTATATCACGGTTCGGTGGAAGTTATGTCCGTGGAAGTTATGTCGAAACCTCAATTATCTTAAGGAGAATTTATCAGCTTATGCGAGTTCAAATGCTTGCGTAGGTTGGAGGTATACCCATTGTGCTTGATATCTGTCAAGCAATGCGCACAAGCAGCTACAGCCTTCTCCTTTTTGGAAAAATGCTTCTACATTTCTAATCGTCCGGGTGCCATTTTGTTTTTTGTTTAGAAAATATTTGAACCTTTTTATACCAAATGCAACTGCTTAGTAACACACACACGTTAATGATTAAACAATGTACAATAGAAGAAGGACGAATAACACCAGTAAATATAGAAGTACTCTTGTTGCAAAACACAAATTCCCATAACGGCCAACAAGCAATTCCAGTATGCTCACATTTTTGGAGTAGGTATCTTAAAGCCGATAAAGTATCTATACTTTTACTTGTTCCACAAGCATCGATACCAAAAAAGCATCGAATGGAAGGTTTCGAGTTCGAGAGAGCGAGCGGGCGAACTCCTACTCAATGCCTCGCAGGCAACGAGGCGCTCGCAGCTCGTACTCGTAGCAGCAATGAGCAGTGTTGCCGCGAAACTTTTTTAGCGGTAGCTAAATTCAGGCTAAAAAAGGGCTAAAAAAGAGCTAAAAATCGTCGTTGTGGCTAAAAATGGTAGCTAAATTTTTTTACCTACATATAAATATATAAGTATACACGCAAACATTTTCTATAAGTAATGATATAGAAAAACAATGAACTCTGGAAAGAATTAATATTTTATTCAACAAAAAAACTTGTTGTGTAACACATAAAGCATATTAAGGGCCGCCAACTTACCTATTTTAAAGTATAGTTAAATCGTTAATGGATAAGATAACGGCCCAGAAACGTAAAAAACATACATATACATATGTATGTACAGTTTAAAAATTAATTTCTTACATAAACAAAAAA